>NC_136063.1:652797126-652929626 GCF_964261635.1 Lissotriton helveticus | reverse complement strand
ATGGTGGCCGCAACTTTCTGTTCAGGTTGTGTCCAGCCAAACGGAGCATTCCCGTTGGCGTATGCATTCATGGTTCACCGCGAAACTACAGTGAACCATTCAGCGGTTCAGGCTGTAGGTGTAGCTAAAGATTCCTATGGGAATTAACGTTACAAATGCAACCTTATTTCACACCCCAAATTCTCGGTCCCCACGGATCACCCCCACACTTTTCATAACAGAAGAACCTGCCTTGACACTTTTTTGGGAACATATCATGAAGATTGGTCAAACTACACCAAAGTTATAGCCAAGTAAAAAAATGTTTTTCCTAAGATAAGGTCTGATTGGCTACCAATGCTTCAACTAGGAAGTGTTGGCACCCATCCTGGGACTCAGTCTCAACCAGGTCCCAAGAAAAAAGCTTAAAAAATAAGACAAGGGGCAGGGTAGGAATACCCTGACTCCCCAGGCCTTTGAAAATGTTTTTCCAAGGAGGATCCTCAAATTCACAGTAAAATTGAAAAAATAAAAGTGTGGACACTGGGGCTCCTTTTTGATAATGCTTCCTGGGTGGGCTAGGTTCAGAGGGAAAATGCAACTATAATTAGTAGGAGGGGGTCCATGTGCCCCCCTCCCCAGGCCGATTACGGCAGTGGGGACCGCCAGCCCCTGGGGCTGACTGAAAGTTAAAATGGGCAGAGGGGACCGCGTGAACACCCTCTTGGGCCGATATCATCCCCAGTGACCCCATCCCCCGAGTTATACAATAGGAAGTGGGGCCACGTGTTCCCCCTCCCAGGATGATCTTTGGCCCTGGAGACCTCCTCCCCTTGAGCCCAGCCAAATGGTAGAATAGGGAGGGGGGCCACGTGGTCCCTCCTTGTGGGCTGTTTTCAGCCCCAGGGACCCCTAAACCCCAGGGCTAGCGTACAATTATAAAGGGAGTGGGGCCACACTGTCCCCCCTCCTAGAGCCCTTAATGGCCCTAGGGACCCCAATACCCCAGGACTGTCTCAACTATGCCCCGGGCAACCACCCCTGGGACATAGCATGTAGACTTTCGCTTGGTGAGAACAATTATAAAGTTCCTGCAAAGCGAAAGCAAACAGTGAGTAGACTCTCAGTGGGCAGAAACATAAAAAATGCTTCTGCCCACTGGGAGCGACTTTTCATCTGTTTTTCTGTCCGGTGTGAAGCAGGCAAAGAAACACATGAAAACATTGCTCCCGTACACAGGGAGCAGCATTTTTTGATGCTCCCTGTATACGGGAGCAATGCTGGCTCCTGCTGGAGGCATGGAGCTGGCAGGAGTCACGGGGAGATTGCGGCTCCCTGAGGCCCCCAGCAATGGTTAAGTGGGTGCCCTGGGTGGGCTCTAGGGCATGTATCATTTCTTGGTTGGGCTTGCGGGATGCGGTACCCAGAGCCGAATTCGACCTGGGGAGGGGGTACCATGTGCCCCCCTATTGCATTATTATTTGGCGAGGCCTGGGGTCCCCAGGGCTAATATTGGCCCTGAGAGGGGGCCGTGTGCCTCCTCCCACTTAGCACCTTCTGTGCTCATGACGAGCTCAGCTCGTAATGAGGCACGGTGGCGCTGTGCTCATAATGAGCTGAGCTCGTCATGACCGCCACGGCGTTCACACGCGGGGATAATTCCCCTGCTGTGCTGAACGTTCTGAAGAAACGGGCGTGGTCATGATGAGCTCAGCTCGTCATGAGCACAGCGCCACCGTGCAGCGTGATGAGCCAAGCTCGTCACAAGCACCGTGGCGCTGCGCGCGACCCCCCTCCCACCCCTCCCCCCAGCGCCGCGGGGGAATTAGCCCTGCGGCGAAGGGGTTAATAATCTGTACGTGTGCCAGGCCTTCTTTGCTGGGGGGGTGCTCTAGGCTCACCTCCACAAATAACTGTATAGACCTCAGGGGAATGGGGTCCTCAGGGCCTGAAAGCCCAGTGAGGGGGGGCTGCATGCCTTCCTCACCCCTAAATCAACCGATGGGCCCAAGGGATGGTGTCCCCGGGGCCAATTACGGACCAGGGAGGAGTGCTACGTACCACTCTCCCGTAAAAAAAAAATGTGGTGGTCCCCGTGGGATGGGATCCCTGGGGCTGAAATTGGCACAGGGTGGAAGGCTGTGTGGGGTTAACCTGGCAGCAGCTGTATTTATGTATGGTAATTACATATTAAAGGGATGCAATAGTTGAGAAATACAGTTAGAAAAACAAAGAAATTCACTAAGAAAACCAAAGGTTACCGGGACGCTATAGTTAGGTTCATATTTTAGACACACAAAACCATAGAAATTCAGCAGTAATAGTTAGTTATCACAAGTAGGAAGGATGAAGAATTATGCTGTCTCCTATTGGCTACCCAATGGGGACTAATTAATTGGTAACCAATTCACAAATTGGAGATCAAATTAAAGTATATAACCCTCAAGATCATACTGTAAATGTTTAAGATAATTACAGGAATTCTGAACTTCCTAAAGAAGTTTGGGACAAAATAATCCAAAGCAATTATTCTGCTGTGTAGTGCAGAATAATAGCAAAATAATCTGGTGTTCTGAGAATAATATATGGCTAGCCCCTTTATACGTTGGACTTTTAGTTAGAGTATGCACAGTGTCTGTGGAAAGAACATTTCAGGTTATGGTACAGAAGATTCAGGCAATGTGGGTCGAATTTAGTTATTGTATTTAACAATTTAGAATTCAAAGTAAATGGTCAGTATTTAGGAAATAAGTCATGGGTCTCGATAAGCAATTACAAATGTAGTTTAAAAACCTCACATACAGCAAACATAAATCAAAGGCAATCTTCCGAAGTTATCTGGAAACTAGTATTTAGCCACAGAGTCTGTAAGGTTTGCTAAGCAAAGAGAATTCCCACTGCCATTAAAGGCAGGAGGATTGGTTGAGAATAGTTCTTTAGCATAGACATTTAGTGCCAGATGTATATGCATTTCATTTTACGTGCCTCTGATTACGCTTTTTTTTGTGACTTACAATTAGAGACTTGCAAAATTAAATGCACTAATGTGTCTCAGATACATTAGCAATTCTACAACGGATCTCAAGGAACCTGCTTCATCAATATTCAAGAGACAGGTCACAATTTTCAATCCGTTGGGAATGAGCAACAGCACAGGGATGGTTGCCTACTGGGGACAGCAGACCATCATGTCTGTGTTTGCTTTTTAATAAAGCAACTTATTATTTTTTTTTTTTAAATGCAGCTCCTTTTTCTCAAAGGAAAGCGGGATGCGGTTCAAAAGGAAAAATGAAACGTTTGTTTCATTGTTTTGGAGGGTAGGCAGTAGTCCATGGGACCACTACCAGCTCTAAAAAATCATTTTCACTACCATTCAGAAAGGTGAAGAGGTCCCTAGGGGACCCCTTCTTGTTTGCGACTAGCTTACCACCTATTTCAAGTAGGTGGTCAAGTGTGATTGCTTCACAAACGCATTCCAGTTGCAAAACAATTGTATGTCCCCCTGCGACTCGCTATTCGAAAGGGACACCCTTGGTGTTGTATGGTGTTTTAGGACCCGAGTGAAATTGTCCCGATTCATGCCCTTATATAGGTATAATTCACATTCCCCTTATATAGGCATAGAAATCATAACCATATTTAGACATAGCCCATTCAGTCCAAATACAGGCATGGTCACTTCCACTCGTTCCAGAATAGCCACAACTATTTCTTGGAAAACTCGGCTTAAGCAGTCCGGGACATCCCCTTGCTTGAATATTGATTTGTCCTAGAAATCATGGAGTTTTCAAAGCAATACCATTCACTTGGGGTTCTTTGATGACGTTATTATGTCCGACTTTACGTCAAACCAGGGACCTTCAAGGTATAAATATGCCTTCACTTGCCCTAGCAAACACACGGTGGTTCGGAGCAGCTCGACTATCTACTTGCCCGACGCAGCTTGCTACAGCAAGTGCCGAAGGAAGCCGACCCATCCAGCTGACGCACTGATCGAGAAGCTGTTTCTCTCGCTGAGAATCCAGCTCCAGTGTTTCCAAGCTCCCCTTGCGTGGTGTTGGGAAATCGAGTCCCGAGACAGAGATACCAGACCTCCTTCATTCTAACCAAGGTACCGAGCTGATTTGACCCTAAGAGAAATCTTGGATAGATTCTTGGCAAAGAAACTAAACCTATGCTACACCACACTTACTTCTTCCCTCGTACTAGACCTAGGTTAGGTACATCAAGGTAGGCGTATTTTAGAAGCACCAGTTGAGTACTTTTAGCCATTGTTATTTATGTATGTATTATTATGGCTTAGAAACCATACAATGCTTTTACAGTATTATTTTATAATACTCTTCTCGCTGTACGCATTATACTTTACAGCCAGTATTACGATTGTAGCAGTTCATTTCTTTTGCATGAGAAAGAAGACTGTTCAATAAATACTTTTATTGAAAACGCCCATCTCTCTTTTTCTCTGCACTTCTGATGAAATGAAGCATGCACGATTGACTGAGTAAAATATCTATCTATTGTTTCCACGACTCTGAAGATCCGTTTTATTCTTGGGGAAACAAAGTTGTCATGTTTATGCGGTTGTCAGAAACTAATCCCTTCTTGTTTATTCGAGAAAGTTTCTAGTGACCTCTGAGCTAGCTGGCACTCACAATAAAGTCTAATGTATTAAATAGAAACCTTGTCGACCTCAGTCCTACGTCAAGTCTATAGGATATATTATTCAAATGCGCAGAGCCTATTGGGAATATAGGAACGACACTACATTGGCACACCCCTTCATAATAGCGACTCGCAAAATAGCGACTCACAAACCCTATTTTGTGAGTCAGTAATAGGTTACCAACTTGCAAAGTAGGGTTTGTACATAGATTTCTTTTTTTTTTACAGTCGTAAAGGACCTCATGTCCCGTTTGTGACTGGTAAAATGCGTCGTACATCTGGCCCATAGTTCGATCAGAGTTGGGATTGGGAAAGGTAGCAAAAACTGGTAAGTCAACAATGTTAGTAAGCCTCACTGGCATGAGTCCAAAAGGTAGCTAGGGAGAGGAAAGACATCATTAGCAGCCTCAACATCAGGAAAATGAGGACTGCCACTGAAAGGATATCTCAGTCCAAACGCCTCTCTGGGCCAGTATCTGCAATGACCGACCACATGCAAGGAAGTGTGTCTGATTGCTCTCCGATGACCTCTGTGCAGTCCTAAGAGTCCCTTCAATTATATATTACTTGCTGCATTTGGAGGTGACCTCAACCATCACCCCACAGTGGACAGTCACCCATGTGACTATCACCCCCTCACAAGGTGCAAAAGAAGATAATTTTTAGAATTTTCACATACTATTGATGGGAATCGATTGTCTGTTCTGGGCACACCAGTCAATCCACAACAAACTATTCAATGTTGCTTTTAATCTACTAGTGTCAAGAATTTAGGTTCTCACATGGGAAACCATGGTGAAGTGTTGAAAAAGTATCCATTAGGCATTGGGAATGTTTTGTGAAAGAAAGGAAAAAGTTACATGAATGGGCAAGCAAAGTCCTTTCACAACATTCTGTGAAGTGGAACGCAGTCCTAAACGTAACATAATTTAATGCTTATAAAGTAATGTGATCCTTATTAATAGACGAATGTGCAATTTGATCCCACCACAATACATTCAATTAAGCACTCCTGTCTAATGAGTAAGACCTATAAGTATTTTTTTAATACCTTTATTGGTATATAGGGATATCACATTTATAGCATAAGGAGTTCATCTCTAAACTTCCCTCATCTCCCCACCTTGTCCCTGTAGGTATATATGATCTAAATCACAGTACTTGTTCGGAAACCCCAGAAGTCTCTGGGTAAGAGCAAAAAATAGGCTAACAATTTTCTCAGGGATGGGGCTAAAGCACACGTTGGTATTCCAAAAGGGTATGTATCTGACCTCAACCACAATTTTGCTATGCAGGAGAAAAGGCTTGGAGCATCATCTATTTAATTCTCATGCCGATATAGAACAGTGTGAACTCTATCCCACAACCTGCTTTTCTTTTAGGCCAGTACGATAAATAAGGAAGCAAAACATTTTCAGCAATTTCTGGTTGCCCTTAGATTTTACAGCCATGCCCACCTTTAGCTTTTCCCACATTTGCACACCCAGGGCGAGGGGTGCCAACTTGTCAGCCGCTTCCTCCGATGCAGGCACTTCCTATGGCTCCCTCAGCTCAGATCGCATAGACGACCAGGCCAGCAGATCATCCTCAAGTTATTTCATCTCTTCGCACATGTCACATCCACACCTCCTCCCCAGTCGCATACTCACAGATGTCTCTCAAGGACCAATATGTTTTTTACAAGTGATTGCATAGAAATGTTTGATCCTAAGTATTTGCTCTTACTGTGTGTCACAAAGTACCTAAAAGTAAAATAATTCTATAAATTATATAATCATTGTTCTTTGACTAAATCTAAGTTATTCTAAGTGAAAAGCAGTTACATAGAAAGTTTCACTCATGTAAGTTGTATTATGACACTTTTGCCCCAGTTTTTCGATCTCTGTGGTGCACTACAATGGAAGCAATTAAAGATGGCTTTTACATATATTATACGCACTGCATTATTAAATCGAAACTCCTGTAAGCATAGACATATGACTTATCAGGTTTAGTTTACATTACTTTGCATATTATCAGTGCATAATTTTATAATTTATTTTTCATGATATATTTTATTGAGTTTTGATATCATATTAATTATCCGGCTAAATCCGGAAGCAGTATGATGCACATGGTTGTTATGAAGGACATTAACTGTTCCGGTATTCTCGCCGGGTATGGCTGTTAAACGTTTGGAGAAAGAAACACAGACAACAATCCAAGTGTATACAACATTGTGCATCAAAAACACTTGTTCCTGACCCTGTTCCCACCCTCCCAAACCTTTGATTAAGGACACTGACCTAATGTGTGTATCCTTAATTGTTCCCGAAAGACCTGATTTCGTCCTCTAATCGATCTGGTGAAATATGTTGTTCTAGTACTATACCTCGATAATCTGCCCACTTCTGCCATATTTTACTGTGTATTTGTGGGCAGCCACGTGCCTTAAAAATGGGGAGTTCTAGGCCCATCTTGACGTCCATTCTCTTCTTCCATGTACCCAAGCAGGGTGGTGTATTTGCTTTCCAATGTTTTGTTGTGTCTCGCTTGGCTAACGTTAGGCAGAGGAAGAGTAAATGTTGCTTATGCCTCTTCCCCCATAATCCCGCGGTGCAGTAGTGTACGTTTTGGGGATCTAGGGAAGTTCCAAGCCAACACTTCTGTCAGGCAGTTTAGTACGCCACGCCAGAAGCGATCTAATACCACACATGTCCATGTAGTATGCAGGAATGTACCTTCATCATGGCTGCAGCGGAGGCACTGTGGGAATGTAACCAACCCTGCTTTGCACAATCTGTGCCTGGAATAATATACACTATGGAGATATTTTAACTGTATACGACTTAGGCGGATTGAGATCGTTGCTCCTCTGGGTGATTCAAGGGCCTCAGTCCAATCGTCCTCATCGAATGGGCCCACATCTGTTACCCATGCCGCCCGCAGATCCTCCAGCGTGCTAGGTTTATTGGTAATGAAGGATTGATACATTTTCGAACTTTTATAGTCTCCTAGGTCCTCAATCAATATTTTGCCTTCTGGTGGGCTGAACTCAGGAATTGAGGTTAAATCTCTTATATATGGATAGAGGGCATGTCTTAATTGTAGTTATTTATAGAATTGTGTATTGGGCATGGAAATTTCTACTATTTGAGGATGGGAGCCCTTCATCACATTTCCAACTGTGGACATCCCTATTTGATCCCACTGTGTGAACCCATGAAGCTGCGCCCCCTGAGGAAGTAGGTGGTTTCGCTACAGCAGGGTCTCTCTAGAAATGCGGTCCCACCAGCCCGTCCGACAGAAAGACCGTTACCAGACGATGATCACCACCCTAGTCGCGGGGTAGAATTTTAGGATCCAATCTGTTGTAGAGATATATACATAATCATTTGTTCTACCCTATAAGCTGGATCATATCTGGAGCCATACCCCCATTCATTTGTAACCTGTAGATGAGCTGCCGCATAATAGGATTGTACATTGGCGGCAGCAATACCACCACAGAACGTGGATTGATAGGATATACGCAGTGCTACTTGCGCCCTATTTGCTCCCCATAAAAATTGGCCCAGAATTGTGTTAATTTGCTGAAACCATGTCAATGGAATCCGGTATGATTGAATTGCAGTTTATAAAGTAGGCACGGAAGGGATAACATCTTAAAGATGGCATATCTGCCGTAAAGTAAGAGAGGAAGATTGGACAAGGAACTCATCTCTGCTTTGACCCGTTCTGTCAAGGCGCCTGCATTTTTGTTCCATGAGATTGATTGTGTATCAGACAGGTTAACTCCAAGATAATGTAGGCCGGCGGTTGCTATACTTAATTCTTCCACCTGGCGTCCGTTCCCAATGGACTCCTTGACCGCTCAGATGGAAGATTTCGACCTATTCATATGTAGGCCCGACGTCTCCCCGAATATACGCATTATTTGAAGGAGTTTCGGGCCATTTCTGTGGGATAATTTTATAAATTTTAAGTTCAACATGAAGCCATCAGTAAAGATGATTATTAAACATGTTAAACACACAATATGTGAATTATTTTTTATTTTTACAGCTCAAAGCACTCAGTGCTTCTATTTTGCCTTTACTCAGTATCATTGAAATACACTTAACTTGTGCAGGGTACATGTTTGGTTTTGTGTGTTGTTTTGTTGTCGCATCCAGTATTAATTATCTTAAAACTAGTTGACAGTGTTTGCGCCGCATAAACTACTATTTACCCCACATATTACAACACTCATAAAAATGTTTATGACATCATTGATAATGTTTCTATAACATTTGCTGTAACGTATTTATGAGAAAACTGTGCATAGCAGAGGCATGAGTTATAGTTGCCTGGGGGCACGAGCTATAGTTACTTGAGATAACTCTAACTGCAACTGCTGAATGATATGTATATATCTATATCTATCTATCTATCTATATATTCACTGAAAAAACCATAGGTTATAGACCATATATAGTTAGGAATTAGCATTTAAAAAACCTTATTTTACTCACACAAAACCATTGAAATTCCATATATAGTTAGTTGCACTAACTATATATCGCGCACCCGCAATCCACTGCTGATGATGTCACATATTACATCATTCATGACATGGTCAGTGACATCACTGATTACATCACTGATGACATCTCAAATGACATCACTGATGACATCATCCAGTGACTGTGTGTTTCTGTAAAGTTTAAATATGTTTGATATATTGAAGAATTAGTGGATGTATAAGTGTCTGGATGAAGGATTTAGTAGGTGCGTGACTGACTGTATGAGTGAGTAAATAAATGTGTCGTACTAAATGCATGGGTTAGTGACTAAACTGTCTGAATGTGTGCTTCAGTATGTCTGTTGTGATGTAAACTGCTGCATGTGTGGATCATTAGCTATACAAGAGGCTATATATGTTATTGATTGGTTGCCCAAGTATTTGTATGGGAGATTGAGTTTGTGTGGGGGTGGCTGGGAGGTGTGTGACTTTGTGCATAGATGTGTGAGCAGTTGATTCACTAGGTGTATGAGTTCAAGAGTGCATGTGGAAACAGCTACATGGGCGGTTGACTGTGTGCATGAGTGTATTGATGAGTGAATGGATATCTCAATGCTACATGTCATAGTAAGTACATATGTAAAACACAGTACATGTGAGAGTTGGCATATATAAATAACTGTGCATGAGAGCCACTGAATGTGTGAGTGGCTGTATGGATCATTGTGAACTTGTATCAGGGATTGTATAAGAGAGTAAATATGTGTTAGTATATGTTTGAATAAGTAAGGTGTGTATAACTGTATAGTTGAGGAAATGGAGGTGTGATTGATTCTTTGCATGACTGACTAGGTGTGTGAGTAACTCCATGGATGAGTGACAGTGTGTGAGTGTTTGTATACACTGAGTGTATCTAAGGTTATATTAGAGTCTGAAGAGGTTTATCGTATTAGCACAAGAATGATGTCAAATGAGATGTCATCAGTGATGTCATTTGAGATGTCATCAGTGATGTCATCAGTGATGTCACTGACCATGTCATGAATGATGTAATATGTGACATCATCAGCAGTGGATTGCGGGTGTGTGATATATAGTTAGTGCAACTAACTATATATGGAATTTCAATGGTTTTGTGTGAGTAAAATAAGGTTTTTTAAATGCTAATTCCTAACTATATATGGTCTATAACCTATGGTTTTTTCAGTGAATTTTCAAGGTTTTGTAAATGCTAATTCCTAACTATATATGGTCTATAACCTATGGTTTTTTCAGTGAATTTCAATGGTTTTTTAATAGCAAATATCATAAGCTGTCGAATGTCAAGTACGTGGTAAGTGAAAACATTTTCGTGTTTATGCACACTGATCTGCTTTGAATGGTGCCCCCCCTCATTTCTATTAGGAGTACTCTCTCTTTGCACATAGTGAAGGGTAGTTAACGCAGGCCTTTGCCCCCGTTGTAATACGTCGTGCCTGCTTCTCTCTCCATTTGTTTGATTGTTATCCAAGTATTTACTGTTTTAGAATTGGTTCTCTTTGGTTCATTCTCTATTTACAAACAAACACAGAGTCGCAATACTCTGTTTAGTCTTTGCAGATAACGAAAAATCGTGTAAAAAAAAAAGAAAAGGAATCGAGCAAAATCAGTAGGCCACTAATGGGATCTCTTTTTGACCTCGCTAAAATAGAAACATTAGGAACAACCCCTCATGACAAATACAAAACTAGTGAAATGAACTGAACTCCACACAATGATGGCTGCAAAACAGCTCGGCTCCGCCACCCACCCCGCCCAAAATAACGATAAAGAGCGGCTGCCATGATTGGTTGCGGAATGGCCACGACGGAGCTACGAAATGGTACTGCTCTCATGCTAACCCCAGCTTCAGTCTGAAACATCCAGAAACACTGTAGACTACCAATTCGATCAGTTCCGGTAGCGCCCCAATGTAACCCGGTAGAGAAGAACTAGCCCTCCCCTCTTTGACTGATGGTTCTTGTTGCCTGTCCCTTCTGTTGTCATTTAACAGAACTATTTAGCCTGCTGAAAGGGGTTGTGTTCCGACCGCTGGTTGGTGGAGACATTTTGACTATATTCTGGACCTGCGTTGTCGCGTAATGCGTCATATGACGCGCCGCGTTAGCGCATCCGGAAGTCATCCGGGGCGCGCAGCGCGTAACGTAAGCATAACAAGTCATGTGACTTGTTAATAAAACTTTTCATTGGTTCATTTTACTTTTCTTATTCTAATGATGAAAGGCTTGGTCATATGACCTAAAAATTACGCTTTTTATTACTTCCGAACATTATTTTTTCTTAAATATATGTTATAATGTTCCAGGCTAATGTACTTTCCCGGAAAATTTACAACTGTCCTGCAAGTAAAATATATTCTTTTTTCGAGAAAAAGAGCGTTTCTTCGTCCCATGACGGAGCCGTTGAGCAAAAGAGGGTCGACCTGCTGTCTTAGTCGCCGATACGCCTGAATATGAGATTCTTATCGATCACTTTATGTTGCAGGAATAGAAAACACAACAGCCCTTGACCATTTATCTTTACTGCGTTCCTTCGTATTATACCTTTTACCCTTCATGTAATTGGTCTGCTTTATTTCACTTGCCTTTTAATGATTCTAAAACAGTGACTATTATTAAAAACTTTACCAATGTATATACTACTACCATGTTTTCTTTTAAAAACCTTTATTGTGAAAATTTCATTATACAAATACGAGCCTATAACCACGTGGGCCGGCCACGGAGCAAACTGTAATCGTATATGATGAGTAGACATTTACACTGTAGAGGAACGTAACGGGCGGGCCATTAGGTTGCAAGAACTAAGGTGTCTAACAGTTACGGAATCGGTGGACGTACATTTTATAATTAAAATACGACAGGGCCAGTTACAATAAAATTATCTAGATATACATTTGCGGGCAAATACCATGGGTGACGTTAATTCGAACTTTCAATAGTACAGTAATCAATAACACATCAGAACTTAATATCAATAGGGATGTCGAAATATTCAATCAATTCTCGTCCCCGCCCGCCATGTGCTTCAAAACTACATACGTATCTCGTGATTTCAAGGTTCTGCAACCAGTACACAACAAGGAGTTACGAGTCCCATTTATTCCGGCGCCATTTTGGGCGAGGACGGGCAGGTCCAGGATATAGTCAAAATGTCTCTACCAACCATCGACTATGATGATGTTCATATGCTGTATTTATTAGAGTAACACTCATCTGTCCACATGAAATTAATTTGCCACAATCTAAACATGTCATTTTAATCTTTCCAAAGTTCTTCTAAATATTTGGGACCGTTTCCCTTGCCTCTGATGCTGTCAGTGCCACTTCTTTGATGAATGTACTAGCAGGTCAGGGGTTCTCCTCCAAATCTCTCTTTTATGCAGCACTATAATTAATTGGTGCCACCTCTCCATATGACGATGCATGGTATAGTTACCATAACTATATTTTTTTTCGGTTCCTCTGGAGAGTTCATCGTGGCAGATGAAGCGTGTAACGTACCGGGCATTTACCTTTTTTTGCATGTACAGGAAAGGAAAAAAAAATCGAGCGTCCGAGTTCTAAGGTGTCCCAGGGCCATTTTAGTGGACCAGGCCCAAATCCAAAGAACAGGCCGCCATTTTGAGAGTCCTGTTGCAGCCGCCTGTCGCTGTAGCATCAAGAGCAGCCGAAACTCAGCTGAATGGCAACTGAAACGGTAAAGGGGCGCCCCACTACAGCAGACGAGCCTCCACCTAGGAAGGCCCGTTCACGCCGCCTCCCCCCCCCCTTCGGGCACCCCACGCCATTATTCCGAGCAGTATTGTAGGATGGCCACACCAGTGCGGCAACTTGCTAGACATCACCTCGGTGGTAACCGAATCTCAACGCCTTGTGGTGTCTTCTATTCAGAAAACATTGTTATGCTGCCTTCGACCTATTCGCCGCAAGTGCGCACGCAACTCAGCTGCATAGCTTGCTAGACACCACCTCGGTGCTAACCGAATCTCAGCGCCTTGTGGTCTCTTCTATTCCAAAAAAATTGTTGCGCTGCCTTTGGCCCCATTCGCACATCGGTCCGCTACTGACGCCATCTCACAGGCTAATGGGGCGCCCCACACCGAGTTTCAGCATTGTAGGATGACCACACCAGTACAGCAACTTGCTAGACATCACCTCGGTGCCATCCGGATCTCGGCGCCCCACTGCAGATGAAGTGCCTCTCAACTATGAAACCACCACGGTGACATCCGGATCTTGGCGCGTTGTGCTGCCTTCGGCCTATTCGCACATCGGTCCGCTACTGACGCCATCTCACAGGCTAATGGGGCGCCCCACGCCGAGTTTCAGCATTGTAGGATGACCACACCAGTACAGCAACTTGCTAGACATCACCTCGGTGCCATCCGGATCTCGGCGCCCCACTGCAGATGAAGTGCCTCTCAACTATGAAACCACCACGGTGACATCCGGATCTTGGCGCGTTGTGCTTCCTTCGGCCTATTCGCACATCGGTCCGCTACTGACGCCATCTCACAGACTAATGGGGCGCCCCACGCCGAGTTTCAGCATTGTAGGATGACCACACCAGTGCACCTTACTAGACACCACCTCGGTGCCATCCGGATCTTGGCATCTCAGCGCCTTGTGGTGTCTTCTATTCAGAAAATATTCTTGCGCTACCTTTGCCCCATTCACACATCGGTCCGCTACTGACGCCATCTCACAGGCTAATAGGGCGCCCCACGCCGAGTTTCAGCATTGTAGGATGACCACACCAGTACAGCAACTTGCTAGACATCACCTCGGTGCCATCCGGATCTCGGCGCCCCACTGCAGATGAAGTGCCTCTCAACTATGAAACCACCACGGTGACATCCGGATCTTGGCGCCTTGTGCTGGTTCCGGCCTATTCACACATCGGTCCGCTACTGACGCCATCTCACAGGCTAATGGGGCGCCCCACGCCGAGTTTCAGCATTGTAGGATGACCACACCAGAACAGCAACCTGCTAGACATCACCTCGGTGCCATCCGGATCTTGGCATCTCAACGCCTAGTGGTATCTTCCATACAGAAAATATTGTTGCGCTGCCTTTGGCCCCATTCGCACATCGGTCCGCAACTGACACCATCTCACAGGCCAACAGGGCGCCCCACGCCGACTTTTACCATTGTAGGATGGCCACACCAGTGCCACAACTTGCTAGACACCACCTCGGTGCCATCCGGATCTTGGCATCTCAGCGCCTTGTGGTGTCAGTCAGAAAATATTGTTGCGCTGCCTTTGGCCCCATTCGCACATCAGTCCGCTACTGACACCATCTCACAGGCCAACAGGGCGCCCCACGCCGACTTTTACCATTGTAGGATGGCCACACCAGTGCCACAGCTTGCTAGACACCACCTCGGTGCCATCCGGATCTTGGCATCTCAGCGCCTTGTGGTGTCTTCTATTCCGAAAATATTGTTGCGCTGCCTTTGGCCCCATTCGCACATCGGTCCGCTACTTCCGCCATCTCACAGGCCAACGGGGCGCCCCACGCCGACTTTCAACATTGTAGGATGGCCACACCAGTGCGGCAACTTACTAGACACCACCTCGGTGCCATCCGGATCTTGGCGCGTTGTGCTGCCTTCGGCCTATTCGCACATCGGTCCGCTACTGACGCAAACTCACAGGCCAACGGGGCGCCCCACGCCGACTTTCAGCATTGTAGGATGGCCACACCAGTGCTGCAACTTGCTGGACACCACCTCGGTGCCATCTGGATCTTGGCGCGTTGTATTGCCTTCGGCCTATTCGCACATCGGTCCGCTACTGACGCCGCCTCACGTGCCAACGTATTTTCACCGCATTTTATACCCTATGCCGCATAACAGGTCATGTGACTTGTTTATAAAACTTTTCATTGGTTCATTTTACTTTTGGTTTCCTAATGATGGAAGGCTTGATCATATGACCTAAAAACAACACTTTTCATTGGATGAAAACTTTTTTTTTCCCAAACGATGAAAGCCCCACCTTGTTTCTGGATGTTTCAGACTGAAGCTGGCGTCAGCATGAGAGCACCACCATCTCGTAGCTCCGTCGTGGTCATTCCGCGAGCAATCATGGCAACCGCTCCCCACCAGAAGCCTACAGGAGTCGGGGGCCCCCAAAACTTTTGATGAATCCTCAAGGCGGAGGGGACGCTTTCGAGAATGGGGTCCAAGACCTAGCAGACAAGCGTCCGATTTCCAAGGTGTCCCAGGGCCATTTCAGTGGACCAGGCCCAAAAAGGAAACAGCCTGCTGCCATTTTGAGAGTCCTGTGACAGCCGCCTATCGCTGCACCGCAAGAGTGGGCGCAACTCAGCTGAATTGCGGCTTTTGACACAGTGGACCAAAAACGGACGGAATGGCAACTGAAACGGTAAAGGGGCGCCCCACTACAACAGATGACACTCCACCTGGAGAGGCCCGTTCACGCCGCCTCCCCCGGGGCGCCCCACGCCGTTATTCGGAGCAGCATTGTAGGATACCAAAACCAGTGCGGCAACTTACTGGACATCACCTTGGTGCCATCGTTCTGCTGCCTTGGAACTATTCGCACAACAGTTTGCTACTGATGACCCACCCCCCGCGACGCCCCACGCCGGAAATCTGGACGTTGTGCTGCGTTGGGACTATTCGCACAGCCGACCGCTACTTCGTTGTTTTTCCCTAAAAATGTTTATATGTTATTACTGTTTTTGTTTTCTTGTATATATTTATAAGTTATTAAAGTTTTATAATCTTACTACTTTGTTGGAGTGCTATATATTTTTAATGTGACACATAATTGTAAAAACTTTGATGTACAAAGAGTCATCCCTGGAATCTTCCGCTTCAGGCTCGGTCCCCTCCCCAATCACAATACAGGATGGTTTTCAGATAATAGGAACGCGTCTGCTGTGACGGATCTCATCGAGTGTGGGCCTTGATCTACTATAACTCCTTTGAAGAGGGGTGATTCTTTACAGCTGGGGCCATAAACTACATCTGCAGGGCTAGCTGATACCCTAGGACCGGCCTGGACAATCGGACACAGAGGAAAAGGAGTGTCAGAGGGTGCGGTAGTGGATAGGGCGAAAGGGAGGTGTCGGGCGGGCACAGGGTGTGATTCTCAGGGAAGAGCAGCGCAGATGGGGGGAGGTTTATTACCCATGCATAAGACAGAGAGCGGGGGTGACCACTGCCTGGGGGAGATGCTTGCGAGGGTGGGGAGCCATGCTAAGGATCGACAGCGTGCACAGAGTGGGTCTGGTCAAGGCATCTAAAATGGCTGCCGTGCACGACAAAAGTGTGGCATTTGAAAAAAGACAAGATGGCGCAGACAATGTTTTTCAACACTTCCTGATTTCCTTCGAATCGAACGTTAACAGACGTTGGGGCATATTACCAAAGTTAAGCGATATTTATCCCTAACGATGCTTAGCAACGATTTTTTTACCGCTAAGCATCGTCAGAAATTATCGCAGATAAACCTTGCTATTATCAAGGTTTATCGCAAATACGATAAAAAACTACCGCAATGCATTAATATCGCTGAAAACTCAGCGATATTCATGCATTACCGAGCTAATGCTCTTAGCCATGTTATCCACCTCCCATTGGATAACATGGCTAAGAACTGCTCAGGGCAGGTGCTAGCTTTTGGAGATATTCGCGCTTATCGCGAATATTTCCAAAAGTTGATAATAGGAGATAGCGATGTTAGCGACTGTTTCCAGTCGCTAACATCTTGGCATGCCCACTTTGCATGTCATTAGTGATAAATATCACTCACATGCAAAGTGGGGCCCAAGATGGTCGCTATCTCCTACTAGCCGTCGCTAACTGGTGTTAGCAACAGCTAGGTAATACAGATATAATTTTATCTCCGCGAAGCGGAGCGCTGTTACAGATATATATCTTGTTTTTGAACGTTAATTTCTCAAAATCCACTGAAGCACATATATTGAGACCTAGCAAAGGCACATCGAGCTACCAGTCCCTACAATTTTGCCAAGTTTCGTGCAAATCCATTCAGCCGTTCGATTATTATTATTATTTTTTTTTTTTGCCCCGCGGGGCCCTTTTAAAACCTCCACATCAAACCTAAGAGGTCAAGGAGGATCTACTATGCCCCCTTATGGTCATTTGCCCCTTCGCTTTGGCCTCCTCTTGTCTCTCGATCCTACCGAGAGACAAGATGGCGGCCGCTACGGACTGTTTGCAATGTTTACAGACGCCGGAGAACCAATCAGCTTCGCAAACCTCCGTTACGCGAAGCGGAGCGCTGTTACAGATATATATCTTTTTTTGAACGTTAATTTCTCAAAATCCACTGGAGCACATATATTGAGACCTAGCAAAGGCACATCGGGCTACCAGTCCCTAATATTTTACCAAGTTTCGTGCAAATCCATTCAGCCGTTTTATTATTATTATTATTATTTTTTGCCCCGCGGGACCCTTTTAAAACCTCCACATCAAACCTAGGGGGTCAGCGAGGATCTACTATGCCCCCTTATGGTCATTTGCCCCTTCGCTTTGGCCTCCTCTTGTCTCTCGATCCTACCGAGAGACAAGATGGCGGCCGCTACGGACTGTTTGGAATGTTCACAGACGCCGGAGAACCAATCAGCTTCGCTTCACAAAGCTCCGTACCGCGAAAAGTCCGCGAACCGGAGCGCTGCCCGGTCCGCTGTTACAGATATATATCTTTTTTTGAACGTTAATTTCTCAAAATCCACTGGAGCACATATATTGAGACCTAGCAAAGGCACATCGGGCTACCAGTCCCTACAATTTTGCCAAGTTTCGTGCAAATCCATTCAGCCGTTCGGGCTAAAAGTGAGGCCAACCGCCCTATGGAAAACTCAATGTTAAAAACACGTTTTGGGACCCCCCTTTTTTCTCGGCCCCCCCTTGACGAACCCCCCCCCCAAATTTTCAAGGGCTGCTCAGAAACAAAATGTGCCATTTTCCTGAAAATTTCAGCCAATTCCGTCCACAAACGCCAAAGTTATTAGACATAGAATTTTCAAAAATCCCATAGAGAAAAAATCCTAACTATATATACCTACTGGCGACCGCCAGTAGGTAATATATATATATATATATATTGGTCCAGTTGAAGGCAGTCGCCGAAACGCGTTGACCGTCCTCCTTGTCTGCACGATGGTGTTGTGAAAATAAAAACTTAATTTAATTTACCTGAGAATCGAGTATTGGACCCTGTTTGTGCTGTGGTGTATCGGACCTCCTGGCTGCGCACTGGAGCTGGGCTGGGTCCGTTCTTTGCCTAAAGTGTGTATATATATATATATATATATATATATATATATATGAGGTATGTTGGATTCCCAACACCAGCAAACGCAGCAAGGCAGCCACGCACGCAAGCAGGAACCAGCGAGACCCTTGAAGGTGCAAAATTTTCTTTATTTAAATATAGCCCAGCACCAGTCCACCATGACGCGTTTTGGCTAGGGATAGCCTTGATCACATGTCAGCGTCAAAGGGGCTGACCACCTATTTAAAGTGCAAAAGGTGCCATCACATGTCATGGAAATCAAAGAAATACTCTTGATTTCAACGCCTCTTAAAACAATAATCACGGCATAAATGCCCGCGTAAGCACATGTAATATATACAGCAAATGCAATCATAATATAATATCAGTAAAATACATATTACAAATTACAAACACAAATTGTAGAAACCTCAGTGAATAAAGATTAAGTTGAATAAATATTCATGGCAACGGCTCGAGAAAACTTCTAAAATTTATATAAAAGTTAAAAGCCGAATAAATATAAATAATCATATTAGTACTTAAAATTCAAAAAGCCACAGTTCTGTATATGAATTACGACAAATAACTGCGGAAGTTACACCAGAACATATCTCTAAATTACTGTTGTCATGGATTTAATGCCCTAAATAGGTTGAAAGCTCAAATGAGCTATTATATTGACACTGAGGTT
This sequence comes from Lissotriton helveticus, assembly GCF_964261635.1. Classification (NCBI taxonomy): domain Eukaryota; kingdom Metazoa; phylum Chordata; class Amphibia; order Caudata; family Salamandridae; genus Lissotriton; species Lissotriton helveticus. The sequence goes on along the minus strand of NC_136063.1, from coordinate 652,910,484 downwards.
AAAAAGTGCTAGCTGTAATGTGCAAATAAGCAAAGAGTGCAAAAAACTAATCTGTGTGGCATTAAAGTGCTACCAAAAACAGAAGAGCAAAAAGGTCATTTCATAGATCTAAAAGAAGATCAATATACGAACTTTTGAGTCAAGGAGGGTCCAGGATGCAAGTTTAAAATTTCATATCTCTGGTCCAACTACAGTGCAAACAAGGCAATCACAGTACTGATAAGAAAAAGTGCAAATGCAAAGCGCGCACCTGGCATTCAACAAATTACTACAGATATGTGTGACAATCCTCCCCGATATTAAGCCCCTGCGGTGACTTGGTGTCAAGTGTTATGATATAATGTGTCTCTAATATGCGTAACAGGGACTCTCTATCTCCTCCCCTCCTCTGGGGAGGAACACAATCTATCACATAGTATTTCAAAAGGGAGGCATCTTTCCCATGTGTTTTCTCGAAGTGCCTGGCTACTGGATAAGCCGCATCTGCATTGGTGATAGCACGCAGATGTTGAAGAATTCGTTTGTGGACTTGTGGCCTAGTACTGCCCACATATCTAAGCCCACAAGGGCACTCTAAAACATACACAGCAAACTCGGATTTGCAGTTGAGTTTCTGCTTGATTTTGATAGGGAAAGGAGAAAGTGGTGTGTTAAACTCACTTTTACTAACGCCATGTTTACAAGCTTTACAGGTGGAACACCTAATGAATCCCTTGCTACCTTCCAACCAGGAACCCGTAGATACCTCTGGGCTGCTGGAGACCAAGCTGTCTTTCATTGAGCGTGCCTTGCGATAAATAATGCTGGGATATTTGGGCATACTAGAACCAATAACAGGATCGCTGGCTATTAGGGACCAGTTATCCTTGATGATTTTTTGGATACTTTTTTGCTGATTACTATATCCAATAATCAACCGTGTCTCTTCACATATACTATGGGCAAGTGGCTGCTCACGTGCTACTCCTGAGCCCAGGAGTGCAGATCTTTCCATTTTGTTAGCCCTGAGTGTAGCACTATCTATGATTTTAGGTTTATAACCTCTTTGAAGAAAGCGAGCCCTACAGTGGGATTGGGCCAAACGACATTCCTCATCATCGCTGCAAATTCTCCTGATACGGAGCATCTCCCCGTAGGGGATACTCCGTATCAAGTGTGCTGGATGACGACTACCAGCATGCAGCAGTGTGTAGTCCTATAAATAAATGAGGGTGTGTCTACAATGCACAATCTTTGTCGAAGCCTCTGATGAGGGCGGATGCCCAGAAACGCGTCCGGCAGTAATTGTCGACATGAGGACTGAAAGTAAACAGAGTGCGAATTGAGCTTTTACCCGGAGGCGTTGTTGGTGCGTGCTGCCACGCCTGAGGGCAAGTTGGAGCGTGAATATATATATTATATATTAAATATTATATATATATATATATATATATATATTCTGTTAGTGATCCTGCCCCTTCACCTCCCTCCACCCCCATTCATCTCAGAATGCAGGATCCAGCCTTCAACTTAACTGGCTTCTTATTGAAGCAAGGATCTGCTTCAAGATAGCCTGTCTGACGCACAAAGCTATACACCTCAATAACCCCGTTTACCTGGCAAAGAAACTCAAGCTGTCTGGTTCCAGGTGAAACTTAAGAAGCTCTAACACCTTACTCCTGAAAGCACCTAAATACATTTTTTTTTAAAAAGTACTTTCAATCGCACCTTCTCAGGGCTGGCTCCAAGAATCTGGAATGCCCTACCGACGGAGATCAGATCCAACCCCTCAACTGCTTCTTTCAAGAAACAGGTTAAATGGATACTTCTGTAAGAACTTCAGCAGCAATAACTTCTAGGCCATGTGATAGTCACTTCTCTCTAGAGCTTGACAATCATTTTTACTTTGTGTGTTAAAAAGTATGCCTGACAATCTTTGCTCTTTATGTTTTGAAATATGTACTTGACAATCACTTTTACTTTGGGTTATTTTGTAATTGGTTGGACTCAAAATACACGGCTCATCTGGTAGGACTTTTACTTGTTTGTCCTCCTGCCACCACGTACTCCCCTAGCACCCACATTTTCTTTTATGTCTCCTCTCATGCTGCTATTTTGTATTGTACGGTTACTGTTTCTTCATGTCAACTTTAATTTGCTCCTTTGTACAGCGTTCTGATACCCGTCTGGGTCTTGTTTGCGCTTTATAAAACTTTTCAAATTAATAAAATAAATTCAGATAGTAGCCTTGTAATCTCGGAGCTGGCTTGGGGTTAACATTGTCATTCAAGTCTCCACAAAGATGTCAGAGTTGTACATTGTTAATGACTGGTTGGGAAGTAGAAGCACATGTTGGCAAAGCCAATATGACCAATCCATGTCATTCACAGAAAGTATGAGGCAGTTAAAAGGATGAAGACAAGAGTTCACAAGTTTTGTACATCTTGAGTAGCCGCTAACCTGGTTGTTCAGTCGTTGGGCTCACTGCATGGGGTAGCAAAGACTCCACAATTTCCAGATTGGGTCAGATACCTGAAAGCCTGGCTTTGCTTTCAAGAAATAGCCTTGTTTTGGTCCCCTGCCTTGACAACTGAGTCGAGCTGTGCCAAGTTGCAGCAGTTGCTTCAAAAGCACTCAGCATTGTAACACATTCAGGAGTGTATATATAGTAGACGCTATCCTTTTACTAAGTTGGTTGTGTAGGTCTGTGTTATCCCTCAGATCTTCCAGACCAGTAATGGTAGTGGGCACCGCTGGGGGTGCAGGGACCAGCAGACTTTCAATCTTGTCATGATTCAGTGCATAGTGTAAAATAAGATGTACTGTTTTATTGTCACCCATGCAGTTGGCTCCCAAGGAGTTCGATGGCCCTCAAGGGCAGGTATGCAGGTTCTAACCTGCTGCAGTGAACCTTTTTCTGATGCCAGTGGATTCCCTCGGGTTGGTGACCTCCCTCAGGCTGAAAGGAACTACAGTTCCAGGGCCTAGGTCAACCTGCAATAACTTGAACTGGTAGGTCATAGATGGTTCTGTATGCAATGGTGCATGCTTCTACAGCCGTACGACAAGGATTGTGTGTTGCACTATTTACTTATGGAAATGCATTCATCAATTCCTTGGGCTCTTATCGATTTTGGTTCACAACAACAGACTATGGTCTGCAATTTGTGGATTTTTCATTGGAAAGTTTTCCTGGAGAGTGTGAGGGTGGATGTATATCTGCGAGTATCAATTATGTTGGACTTCAAATCTACTCCATGTCAGTGTAAAGTTTGCGTTTGATTTTCACTGCATACTATATGGTCACTGAATCAGGTCTTGTGGAATTGGTTGCATGTTTTCCCAGTACTTAATTTGTGTTGGTGATGTGGTGGCATATGCTGAATGTGGTATGGTATCATAAAGCGGGTTTAGTATAGTGTGGTAAAGGGTGATTATGCGTTTTATGGTGTGTTTTCAGAGCAAACCTAATGTGTACTAGGCATCCCAAGGCTGACCTCTTCAAAACAACAAGTTGTTTGTTTTCTACTTGAATAGAGTCACAGATCCACTAATCTGTTTGTCACCGTGTCGCGCACAACATAGTCATGAGAATTAAAAGTATCCCACTTATAGAGGACTGAACTGATTTTACCAATGGGACCAACAAACTTCTCCTGCATGTGTCTAGATAATAAGACCTATACTCAAAAGCTAAAAAAATCACTTGCATCCGCCGTCTGTATCTACACCGCCGGCTGAGGAGGAAAGTGGTAAGTATGGCTCCCTACTTGATTATGGGTGGTTAACTTTGCTGTATGTCTTGTCCAGCAGTGTGGAGGACAGCTGGGGAAACACCACATTGTGCAAGCAACCTGCCTGAACTCTCAAATCAAGGATCAAGGACTCTTTGGGGCCAAATACACACTTTTCCTGAATCGATCACAAACTGGGCAAAGATTAACAGACATTTCCAAGTCTTTTAGCCTCCTAATATCTACAGCTATAGTGTTACCTCGGGAAATTCGTTTTTGGTGGCTGTAGATGGAGTCTCTGGGGACTATCTAAGAAGTGATGGGAAGAAATCAAAATATTCTTGGATACTCCTGTGAACTCAGGGATGAAAAGGTTCAAGGCAGGAGCTACAATAGGGTTGTTGGTACCAGATGCATAACAAAAGTTTGTGAAACTCTAAACTATTTGCAAACTAGTCTTGGACCTAAGATGTGGAACGCTCTTCCGTTGGCGTTAAAAACAGAAACTAATCTTCTGGCGTTTCGCAAAAAATTGAAGACTTTTCTGTTTTGATCTCCTCATTTCGTGATCTCTTTTTTGCACTTGCTTGTTCTCTTTCTTCAGTCTGTCCCTGGCGCCGGGAAACCCATTGAGGGTAGCTGAGGGCAATACAAATCCAATAAAAATAAATAAATAAATAAACTACAGCCGCAGTATGAAGCTCTGTTTACACTCGATAGACGAGTTGTTGTATGTAGTCATTACATGGTTTTAAAGTTGAGTCAAAAGCGCTATCGCATTTTTTAGACAGAATAGTGTATGATAGTTTGACATTTAAATAAAAGAAAATACTTTGTATCATATTTCGGTTCTTTTGCTATACGGTAAAGTCTTCTTTGTGCTGATAAACCCAGCACTTTCATCTGCATGGTTTTATTTCTCAGCCCTTTAATAAATATAGTCTTTGCCGATGTTAGTGACTGCATAAAGTTGCAAGAAACAGCCATGCAATCTAGTGTCATTAACAGCAAACAACATTTGCTAAGACTTTAAAAAAAAGAAAAATTGAAAGCAAAAATGTGCTGGGAGTCACTTGATCTTTTCTATAAAGCTTTCAGTTCTTGGCCATTAAAGTAAATGCCTGACATTGAATGGCGTGTGTATATAGCCTTATGGAAGAAATCGCAGTAAATGCCCCTTCAAGCACGAGGGTGTCAGGAGGTCTTGCACCGGACTGTCAAAATTAGCAAATCCTTAGAAGATGAGAAACAGAAAAGGAACTACATTGAAATACAGCTGGTGGGGTGTTAAGAGAGCAGGGCCTGCCCCACTGTATCAGGCATGGTGAAACCAGTGAGACATCCAGGCCGAACAGGAGAAGGACTGGCCAGGAAAGTGTTTGTTGTTTGGCATGGCACCTAGTAGAATATGCTTTTCTGGATACCACGCTGGAGCAAGCTACCTAGATGCGAGGGTTCATGATACCCATTTCAGTCCCAGTCACCTGAGAGCCTGCTTCGGTCTGAAGTCTGTTCTTCCTGAAAAACAAATTTATTGAATGCCAAAAGGAAGAAGCCACCAGGCTGACGAATTTCAGTCACAACGAAAATTGATTAGAAGAAATACCAACAAGATGGAAAGAAGATGAATAATAAAACAGATCTAGCTGGAAATCCCAGATGTCAAGTCGTCTTTGTTTCCTAAAAACATTAAAAAAACTAGTAGCACATGTGAAATGGGACGGCAAAAAACAAAGAAAAATACCACCGGTAATCCGCATTCACCACCACAACAGCGAGCATAGCTGCATGGAGTGGGTGGCATGGTGGCAGAAAAAGCAGAAGAGCAGCGCACAGAGCGCGCAAAAGTAGGAAGAGACGCCATAAAAACCACACTGAATAAAAACATTATCAAAAATAGAGAGAGAGGCAGGAGAAGTATAGTTTCTTTCAGATGTAATTCGGTAAATCCATAAAAGGTTACTACATATAATCATACAGCTCCTGAAGTAAATACATACGATACTCATGACATTTTAAGACTATTATAAAATCAGCAGAGTGACTTACGCTGAAGAGCCTGAAACGCAAACTATAAACCAGACATGGTGCATTACAGAAATGGTTCATTTTGGTTGGATCCTGGCTGCTCATCATCTACTCAGGTGATTCTCAGCCAGTAGCTGGGTCTAGCATCACTACAGTCACAAGCCATAGTCCTGCACATTGTCCCTGTAACCGCTGTCCCTGAAGATCCGTGTATTAACAAAGAACCAGAGTCTTAACCTAGTTCACAGAATTTGTTTGTAGTGGAAGTCATGCTTTAGTGCAAGATAGCTTTAGAGTCTTTCGCTTTTCTGTGCAGGAGGATGAGTATATACATCAAACTTTCTCTTAATTATTTTGCTATAGTAAAGGAGTCCCTGAAAATGCTCTTTCCATTTTTATTTAAAGTGTTGTAAACCACTTATTCCCTGACAGTTGTCACTATTTTAAAACAGTTGAATCCTTGGTTGCATATGTGTATATTGGAAGAGGTAATAGTTGTAAAATATTGATTTGTCAAGTGTTTTCTGTGATAAAGTCGCATCGCAAATTGTTCTGCTGTATGCTTAACTAACCCGGTTTGACAAAGAACGTTATTTTAAAATAATTTTATCGACTAACTTTGAAAGTAGTTGTTTGAGTTATACATAGACGTATTTTGTTCATTGTGTACCTGTACGTGTGTGTATGAATAACATTGTTTTATACTTTGTGTTCACATTAAAATTGGTTTGAAAGTCAGTGCACTTTCATGCAGGTAGATGCAAAAGAAGGATATTAAAAAGGAAATGGTAGAAGCTAAAAGAAAAAAATATTTTTAAATAGCAAATGTTTTGGATAGTTAACAGTCCGTTTTAGGAAACAAAATGCAATTTAAATATAAGAAACACCTTCAAATAGCTTCTTGCCCCCCTAAAAGTAGTATTCCATATAATTCCTCAACACCAAAGCCTATTGCAAAAAATCTAAGCATTAGAACAAAGCTTCTGTTGAATATCTATCTTGGGTGTGTATATCTGGGCATGTGCCTGTTCAACAGGTGTAATACAGTATTATAGACAAAGTCTATATACGGAGAATGTTTATAAGGTGTGGATGTTTATTTTCAGAACTTCGCAGAAAATGTTGATGCACTGCAGATTATTCAATAAAGTAGAAATAGGGGTGTCCCAATTAGAGGTGGTTTATCTCACATTGGTGTAAACAAAGCTGTAAATTAATAGGTAATTGTGTCACCCCTCAGCAATGTGTGTGGTGCATTTGTGCAATAGGCATGGAAGATGTGTTTTCAGTGAGAAATACACACCCGTCAACCTCTTGACTTAAAATTACAGGCCGTGTGAGGTCTTTACGAGGATGATCCCGTTAAGGTGAATAGAATACAAACTCATTTTTAGCCTGAAGTTAAAGATTTAAGAGGGTTACATCTATGAAGACATTTTATTTCTTAGCTGAGAGAATACCATTAAAAAGAGGATAGCCTATACCAAATGTGGATGACTTGCCAGATATTCAAAGTGTCCAGCGTTACATTGAAGAATAACCTCCCCCCCCCCCACACACCCCCCGTCTACAAAAATTGAAGTCTTTCACATTTGGGGAAATATTAAGTGATAGAGGAGATATGTCTGAGGAAGAAGATATCAGAGATAGGTTAGGGATTTCTTTGTGTTTTTTTTTGGTTTGTAAGTGGCCTGGCGCACTGCTGTGAATGTTCGGGTAGAGTTTTCCAGTGGGTTGATGTGGATTTTTTACAAACAATTTTTGGGTGCTCCAACAAGTGACGTGACCGTCCGTGCACGTCGTGAATGTCAATTCGTTTAGTGCGTTACACTAAGAGTAAACGCATCCTTGAAAATGGGCACACTCTAAGGGTTAGTCAGTAGTAGACGGACTCCATTGAAATTAAACAGGAAATTATTTATTGTTCAAATTTCCATAATGTTTGATAGTTTTCAATAATTTTCAAAAAAAATGATTCAAGTCTTATTTCGAACTGATGGTTTCAATGCCAAGACAATAGTCCTTGTAACATGTTTTTTTACATCATGCTCCGATGCATTTCGGGTAACAGGTACCCTTTTTCTAGGAGCACTGAAAACACAACAAAAACGCTATTACCAAAGGGTTCAAAAACATGACGTTTTAACATTGTATGCATTGTTACATTAATTGCATGCATGTGGATTGTGATCCCATCGTGTGAGGGTGCTCGTTCGGTGTGGCGGGTGAGGTGATGGGGGGTGGTCGTTTACGGATCGGTAGACAGGAGGGAGTGTGAAGTAAATACACTTACGTGTCAGGGTAGAAAAGGCTGGGTGTAGTCCTGAAAATGGGTGAAAAAACGAAGGGTTAGGTACAATGGTGGAGAGTCATCGTTAAACGTGGTTAACATGCCTCTCGGGGTCGGAGCTCCGACTTACTTGGGTAGATGGACGAGCCGACAGACGCAGAGTTTCAGGACTGCGGGCGCAGTGAAGTTTGGTGGGGCGTGTAGTGTGTGGGGAAGTAATCGCGGTAGGTTCATAAACATGAAGGAAGGACTGGTGGTTGGGAATTTCTGTGGCGGCCATGTTGGAGGGGTGAGCGACATGATAGTGGTGTAGATGCTCAGTGTATACAAAAAACGAAAAGTATGTTAATGCTCACATTTAAAGAACAAAGGATTACAGGTGAAACATGAGTACCATCAGAGGTATTTATAAGAAGCTACTGAATTCAACACGGTCATTGAGGCCATAAGGCTTCAGTGCCTGTAGTCTGTAGGTCCAGGCGATCTCGCGCTGGAGAAGTGTTTTATTGTTGTCTTTACCTTCTTGTTTGTTGACGATTTCTAGAACCAGAAATTTGAGTTGAGCCACGCTGTGGTTGTGTTCCATAAAGTGCAATGCAATGCTAGATTTTTGGTTCTTGGTTCTGATGTTTGATTTATGTTCGTTCAGTCGAACCTTGATTTTTCTTGTCGTTTTTCCTACGTAAATCATGCCGCATGGGCATTTCAGTAGGTATATCAGGTTTGTGGAATCGCATGTGGCGTTAACGTGTAATTTGATTTTAAATCCTCTCATGGGATGGTTGATGTAGTTACCCTTTATGACATTGTTGCAGCTGTTGCAGTTATGGCAAGGGCGTGTGCCAGTGCTGGGAATCAGTGAGATGGGTTCTTTGGATAATAATTCTTTTAAATTTTCGGATCTGGTGTATGCAAAGATTGGTGGTTTTTCAAATAAATTGCCAAAGTCAGGTTCAGATGAGAGTATTCGCCAATGTTTTAAGATGATGTTCTTATATGTTTTGCTTGCGGATGAATATTTGGAGACTACCACAGTCCTGTTGTCCTGTTTTTTGGTAGATCCCTGCAGGGCTTCTTGGCGTGTGATTCCTGACGCTCTAGTGATGGCTTCCGAAATGCATTCTTGAGGGTATCCTCTGTTAAGGAACCTCGCAGCTGTTTCATTCATTCTCATTGTACAAGTTGTGGAATCAGATACTATTCGTTTGACTCTTAACATCTGGCTAAAAGGCAGGTTCCTTTTCAGTGATTGCTGGTGAAAGCTAGTGTAATGAACAGTGTTGTTGCGATCTGTAGTTTTTCTAAAAAGGTCTGTTGGCAATCCGGTTTCAGTGATTCTGATCAGTACGTCAAGGAAGGTAATTTCTTGTTCATTGATGTTCCATGTGAGGATTATGCGATTGTCTTTGGTATTGAGATCGGTCAAAGCTGATATCAGGTTTTCACGGGTGCTTTTCCAAATGAAGAAAAGGTCGTCGATGTAGCGGAGGTATAATATCAAATTGTTTGACCAATTGGGGTTGGCGTATATGTGAGTCGACTCAAATTCCTCCATATAGATATTGGCGTAGGTCGGTGCTGCGCAGTTGCCCATTGACATTCCAGACATTTGGAGATACCACTGTTGGTCATGTTTGAAGTAGCTGTGGTATAAAGTGAAAATTAGTAGTTCCATAAGGAAAGTTTGTAGGGAGTCTGTGATGTCACTGTTGAGTAAGGCTTTTTCTATAGCTTCGATCCCCCCGCCATGGGGGATAGAGGTGTAAAGACTGCTTACATCTGCGGTGCATAGAATTACATGATCATTTGTGGTGATGTTGAGATTAGAGAGTTTTTTGAGAAATTCAGTTGTATCTTTGATGTGGCTTTTCGAATTCTGAACAATCGGCTGAAGATAGCGATCTAAAAACTTTCCAGTCGGTTCATGGAGGGATCCTCTCGTGGACACAATTGGTCGGAACGGGGGGTCCGTCGCGTTTTTGTGAATTTTGGGAAGCATTGTTATTGATGGACTTTTGGGATGATCAACAATGAGGTATCTTTTTGTACGGTCATCGATGATGCCTTCCTCAAATGCTTTTGTGATTAAGTTTGAGAGTTCAGCTTTGTATTCATTCGTGGGATTTCCTTGTAGTTTAGTGTAGGTTTCAGGGTTATTGATATGCTCTCTGATTTTAACATCATACATGCTGGTGTTGAGAACGACGAGTGCGCCCTTTGTCTGCTTTTAGACATTTAATGGGTTTGTCACTTGCGATTTGTTTTAAGATGTCTTTGTCTTTCATAGTGATGTTTTGCGTGATTTTCTTATGGAAATTGATCTTGGATATGTCTTGTTTCACAAGAGTTTCAAAAGTGTCAATGCTTTTATGACTGCACGGTGGTATAAATGAACTTGTGGTTTTAAGACCAAGTAGTTGGTCAGGTTTGTTGTCAATGGTAGGTGGAAGAACGTTTTCGAAAAAATGTCTTAAACGTAGTTTGCGTGTTAATTTGAAGGTGCTTAGGTCCAATTCAAGAAGGTTGGTGGAGGTGGTGGGGATGAATGATGTTCCCTTTTGGAGCAATTTGATTTCGTGTGTAGTTAGGGTAGTATCAGAGATGTTGATAACTAGCGATTCTTTTTCCCACGCCAAGAAGCCCTGCAGGGATCTACCAAAAAACAGGACAACAGGACTGTGGTAGTCTCCAAATATTCATCCGCAAGCAAAACATATAAGAACATCATCTTAAAACATTGGCGAATACTCTCATCTGAACCTGACTTTGGCAATTTATTTGAAAAACCACCAATCTTTGCATACACCAGATCCGAAAATTTAAAAGAATTATTATCCAAAGAACCCATCTCACTGATTCCCAGCACTGGCACACGCCCTTGCCATAACTGCAACAGCTGCAACAATGTCATAAAGGGTAACTACATCAACCATCCCATGAGAGGATTTAAAATCAAATTACACGTTAACGCCACATGCGATTCCACAAACCTGATATACCTACTGAAATGCCCATGCGGCATGATTTACGTAGGAAAAACGACAAGAAAAGTCAAGGTTCGACTGAACGAACATAAATCAAACATCAGAACCAAGAACCAAAAATCTAGCATTGCATTGCACTTTATGGAACACAACCACAGCGTGGCTCAACTCAAATTTCTGGTTCTAGAAATCGTCAACAAACAAGAAGGTAAAGACAACAACAAAACACTACTCCAGCGCGAGATCGCCTGGACCTACAGACTACAGGCACTAAAGCCTTATGGCCTCAATGACCGTGTTGAATTCAGTAGCTTCTTATAAATACCTCTGATGGTACTCATGTTTCACCTGTAATCCTTTGTTCTTTAAATGTGAGCATTAACAAACTTTTCGTTTTTTGTATACACTGAGCATCTACACCACTATCATGTCGCTCACCCCTCCAACATGGCCGCCACAGAAATTCCCAACCACCAGTCCTTCCTTCATGTTTATGAACCTACCGCGATCACTTCCCCACACACTACACGCCCCACCAGCCCACCAAACTTCACTGCGCCCGCAGTCCTGAAACTCTGCGTCTGTTGGCTCGTCCATCTACCCAAGTAAGTCGGAGCTCCGACCCCGAGAGGCACGTTAACCACGTTTAACGATGACTCTCCACCATTGTACCTAACCCTTCGTTTTTTCACCCATTTTCAGGACTACACCCAGCCTTTTCTACCCTGACACGTAAGTGTATTTACTTCACACTCCCTCCTGTCTACCGATCCGTAAACGACCACCCCCATCACCTCACCCGCCACACCGAACGAGCACCCTCACACAATGGGATCACAATCCACATGCATGCAATTAATGTAACAATGCATACAATGTTAAAACGTCATGTTTTTGAACCCTTTGGTAATAGCGTTTTTGTTGTGTTTTCAGCGCTCCTAGAAAAAGGGTACCTGTTACCCGAAATGCATCGGAGCATGATGTAAAAAAACATGTTACAAGGACTATTGTCTTGGCATTGAAACCATCAGTTCGAAATAAGACTTGAATCATTTTTTTTGAAAATTATTGAAAACTATCAAACATTATGGAAATTTGAACAATAAATAATTTCCTGTTCAATTTCAATGGAGTCCGTCTACTACTGACTAACCCTTAGAGTGTGCCCATTTTCAAGGATGAATTTGATTTTTTTTTTGCCATTATAAAATAGTTAAGCTATAAATAACTAAAAACCTATACTTTCCATCACATTCATAGAAACCACTTGTGTCATATATGCATCTATAAAGGAGCCAGCTCCATTGGGTATTTAACAGTTGTGGCTCCAGGAGGATGGGGGTACAGGTGTGCCTATTCTGTCATAAAGATAGCATGTTAATACTCTAGCTATTTAACAAAACTTTCTTTTGGAGCTACAGTAAAACAATGGGAAATCAAATGACGGACTGTCACTGCTGTTGGAAGTATATATTTCCCTCAAGTTTGTGAAACTTTAGTTTTTAACATGGATGAGAAATATGTATTAATTGATAGAAAATATGTCCACATTTTAGCTTTCCGAAAAATTTGAGATGCAATTGTATTCTCTCAAAGATTCATCAAATCCCAGTGGGAGTTCAGCATTTTTTACATGGTCCACCACAATTCTCAAATTGTGGCACTGACAATCAATAAATTGTAATTAAACATGCGTGTCAGACACACATACATATCTATATATATATTTGTTTTGTGTATATACATATATATAAAGAATGCAGCAGGTTTGATTAATTTAACCTTGCACCTTTATTTGACTATGAAAATACACAGCAGTTAACAAATTATGTGACTTTACTCCACCAATTTCAGATTAAAAATAAAAACACAGCAGGAGGTGTAATATGATGATATACCGATTCCGCAGTTGTTGCCGTGTTTTCCATGCCACACTTGGTTTCTTGGTCGTGTTGGCAGCTTTTTTTTTTTATTTTAAAGAAAAAATCTATGGTTCTGTCTGGTGCTACCTTTCGTCCTTTATGAAGAATGAAGATAAACTTCACATCCCTGTGTGTTTTAGTAAAATAAATAGTAATAAAAAGGACACTTGTTCACACTATAACTATTGACTTGTACTTGGACTTAGGTGTTATATCAGTCCTTCACGCATATTTTTTTTAAAGAAACTACTCCCTCAGCACTATGGTCACACCACAGTGGTACCGTTGTCGCTCCCGAATCGCTCCTTCCTTATGCAGCACTGTCTCTACTCAGCTTTCATGCTTTATATATAAAAAAACAATGCAGAGTCCGTGCCAGTGAAAGGCAAAACATGGATACCAGTGAATGATGTTATATTATATCTAAAACCACACAGCACAATTAGGCCATGATAACAAAGGCCTCCGCAGACAGGCTCGGATGCCTGATATGTCTGAACAAATCGTACAGGGAGAACAGTCCGAATACAAAAAATGAATCGGCGATTAGAATAAAACAAAGAGTTGTATTTAAGCAAGCATCCAAATATCGTGCAGATGCACCAGCTGCGGCTGTCAGGGGCTACTGTAACGCAATAAACGGACCATAATGAATGCCCCAGGATTATTTGCAAGGAATACAATGAACTTTTTATATTCAAATGTTTACTCCACCTGCGAAATGTTTTTCCCTGTTGATAAAATCAGTCCCTCTGCAAAATGGGGATCTATGAGTGCCTTTCTCACCACATTTGCAAACTAAATTTTACTGTTTTTGGTAAATGAGCCAATCGGTTGTGAACCCCTTTGTTAAAGTTTGTTAATGACCACAAGCCAACAGTTTTTTGGGTCAATTTAAAAAGCACCACCCCTTGCAAGTTCACTGAGAGTCCCCACATTTCGTTCAGTAATTATAAACTTACTACTGTATGAAAGTTAACATATTGGTGAATTTATAATGGTGGTGAATGTGATTTAGGGTCAGAAGCACCTTGAAATTCTGATTCCCAAAAATAGAATTTGAGACATAAAATCTTAGATCCATTTTTTAGATAGAGCTTATAGAGCACTTGTGCTGTCAGGGTGATCTGTTGCATGTACGTTGTGGACTTGAGCTCCTCTAATCAGTTTTCATTTGTCAAATAGCTGGTCTTTGAAAATTCCTTGCATGGCAGTGGGTAATTTGTTTTCCTGATCCCTTCTTTTTGCAACTCGTTCACTCCCCTGAATTATCGCCCCAGGACTTATATGCTTCTGCTTCCTTCAATTTCATTTTCTGTTCGGGAATTTTTTAAAATAAATTCTGAACAACTCTTCACACTTTCTGTTATGAGTGGCTATGTGCGTGCCTTGTTCACCGTTTTTTGTACCGTCCATCAAGCGCATGCAGCTGCTGAGCCTGCGCCCAGCAGCAGGGCTGGGACATGGTGCATGCTGGGTTGGATTCCTGTCCCCAGGACAGCTGTGCAATCTCCCTCTGCCTTCCAGCATGCTCCCGAAAGCTTGAGGTGGCTATGTCACATGGTGAGTACTAATACATTACTTTCCAGGAAACCTTTGCATTAATGCTCATGCAGGACATTGTGTAGGAACAGAGACCCGTGTCTTTTGGCAACTTCTTGTGTACGCGGATATTAATATGTTCATGACTGGTTTGCACTGGCAGCTTATTCTGCCATTCCTTCGTCCCTTCAGAAAAGAGCTGGTTTGATTATCCCTGCTCGGATGTAGCTTGCAAAGGGCCTTTCGTTTTCACTGTCCTGATCTGTAGCTTGTATTGTGCACACTTCGAAAGCAATTAGGTTACTAGATTACTCCTGAGTTTTGGGGGCACCATGTTCTAGCCCTTGGATAGTGTTTTAATAAACACAATGCATCCTGGGAATTGTAGTCTGGTGTTACTTTAATGAAACCGATCGAAAGGACGTCACAGAAGGAGAACATCTGCACTTAAACGTGGTGCCGCTACTGGCAAGAAATCATCTGATAACCCTACATAATCGGATCTCGACCTGGGGACACTACTCTGTCTCACTTCTCTGTGAAGGCGGATGATACCTGTGGTGAGGGTGACCAGGGTTTGATGTCATGCAGCTGATCTTTTGTTATAAGGGCGAAACAGATGCACAATTTCGGACTGGAGAATCTCTCACTTGTGCCTCCTCGTTCATTTTTACTGAACGGATCAGGTATGATCCAAACATACACTGCAGTTTAATCATACCGAGTACAGCATTTGGCAAAGTCAGACACTTACCTGAGGCATAAACATGAGAATTAGGCTCTTACCGTTTGTTTTGTACATCACCTTGGTGTGTAAAATCCTTATATTGGCTCTGTAAGTGTGTTTTCTGGATAAGTCTTTAGAGCACGTCACAGCTTAGATAGGTAGAGTTCTATTTTGCTTGGACCTCAGCCAAAGAAGTATTGCCTTAGGGCTGTAGTCCTCCTTAATAGAGCATTTTTTAGTTGAAGTTCCTCTTTGATCTGGTGATCCTCTTGTCATGTATCGTTTGTCTGGCAGGTACAAGGGGTTGTTTAGGTATATACCTTTGTAAGTCAGGCATTGCAGTTTGAAGATCCATTGGGTTTCACTTAGTAGCCATTGTTGTGAGTTCAGGACAGATAACGCCTAAGCACTCTGTGCTGAAAATCATCGGGCCCTGAGATTTTGTGGCTTAGGTGGACGACATTGCCTTAGTGCAAGCTTGAATGTAGGGTGCTTGTACTTACACCCTGCTAACGCATGCCTGTAAGTACCCTTGAGTTTGTTGTTGATGTTGAGCATATATCAAAAGTTGTGATGAAGCTTGCCTTTGATGATAAAGCCCAATGACTGAGCATTAAGGAGAACAGTGTGAGTAACTTGGGCTGCTATGAGAAAGTTAAGAGGTCTGGCTAGACCAGTTCAATGGGGTCAAAGGGAAAATTTGAATTCAGTTGGTTGAATGTTATGTAGCGTATTGACATCCAGTTCGTAGGTTGCCTCAGACTGTAAAACAGGTGGAATTGTATTTTTCTTTTTTACAATTGTGTCTTTTACATACAGATCTGTAATCTGTCTATTACTATACAGAAGAGGTCTTCAACCCTTTTTGCACTGCACTGAGAGCCTCCCCTACTCCCCTCCTCTCCCCTC
Source organism: Lissotriton helveticus (assembly GCF_964261635.1). Classification (NCBI taxonomy): domain Eukaryota; kingdom Metazoa; phylum Chordata; class Amphibia; order Caudata; family Salamandridae; genus Lissotriton; species Lissotriton helveticus. Next base: position 652,894,369 of record NC_136063.1, on the reverse strand, counting down.
CCCCCCTCAAAAGTTAAATGGTTTAGAGTCAGGCCCCCTGCAAAACATAGCAAAGAATGATTAAGTGGGAGGTGCATGGCTGATCGCAGCGTGTGGGGGATTATGTGATCATTTTAGGGGTGCTTGTATGTAGCTGACAATCCACACTAAATGTAAGATTTATAAAAGGGAAATGCATCAAACAGAATTGACCAACTACACTACTACCCATAGTTGGGGTGTTCCAAGCCCCTTACTCTCCTGGGCCCCAATACAACTAAAGCTGCTGCATTACTGATAGCTCTGGCACAGAGATGCAGTTTATCGCCTCTTCTTCTTTCACCCCTTCCACACCATACTGGATCATCACTTCAATTTTGAAACAGACTGTCTGTCCCTTTCCAACAATAATTGAGCTCCTGCATTTTGCCCCTATTTTAGGGTGCTCTCTGCTGTAATGCTGACAAGGAAAATAAGCCACCACGTCCATTTTTTAAAGTAAGACATTCATATTGGTGATGCAGTGGGGCCCCTGAAACTCCAGGGCCAAGTGCCACTGCACTTGCTTTACTAATGATAGCTACTGCCTTGAAAAGCAGGCGGCCTCTGCCATCCCTCTCATTCCCATCTCTCTGATGCCAAAACCAAGGTGTCTCCTCTGCTTTAATTTCCCCCTCTCTTTGGCCATTGCCCAAAACAACACTGGCACAACACGTAAGCACTGGACTCCTAGTGCATGAAAGGAAGGATCTTGTTCCTTTCAGAGGAAGCAGAGTGGGCTTACATTATGTCATCAGATACACCCTCAGCACATGTACATCTAATGTTTTTTTTCTTTTGCCCATGCTACACAGTATCTTGCCAGTGCTGAAGAGCATCGCCAAAGGCACTGGCAAAACCAGAAGGTCCCAAAGGCAAGACCTATTGGCTATGCCGATGCTTGTTTTTTGTTGTACGTGTTTATATCTACTTTCAAGATGGCAAACCTGCTGCCATCATATTTCTCGACCTTCACCGATTTTTTAAATAAGATTTCTTATAGAGTCCTGATTAAACTGCTGCATGGGATAGGATTGTCCCCTTAGACCCACAAATGGTTATGGTACTTCCTATCTGGAAGGTCCCAGTCTCTCCATTTTCCTCCATTAAAATCTGAATCTGTCTCCGCTCCTTGTGGCAATCCTCAGGGCTCGACCATGAGCTCCACATTGTCTAATATCTATGGCCTTCTTAGCGCAAATGTTCAGCTTTGACATAGTTATCATACTCCAGATGATACGCACTTAATAGCATTGATTGCCAATAGTATGGAAACAACCAGATGTAACTTTGTGGACTGTCCAACCAACCTACCTGCCTGGATGACCGAGGTCAGCCTTTTTGGAAAGGTCAACTCCATTTAGTTGGACGACTGGTGGCCTATCAGCTTTGGTCTTCCCCCTGCTCCATAGACAGCGGCAAAAACGCTAATGTAGCCAAGGGTCCATTGGGACATGCAATGGTGTATAAGGCACTAAATTACACTAGATTTCCTAAATCTTAGGTGTCTTAAACCATTTCAGAGAAAGCAGTGAATTATCCTCTGAAAGGGACCCTCATTCTCTGCTTACTTTCTAGACTTAAGCAGCGGGGTAACTAAACCTGAGGGGGACCCCCAGCAAACGACATGCAGGACACGGTTGTTTGATGGTACAGCGCATGCCTGACTACGTGGTCTCAAGCATGATAGCGTCTTTACCATGCATGCTTTTAACATGCATGCCTTTCCACGCAATTTCATTGTAAAGACGTGATTAGTGAAGGGAAATGTATGGTAAAGATCATACCCTTGGAAGCTAGCCCTGAAAACTGTCTATTTTCCCCTTCTGCGCCCTAAGAACTGTCCCATACACCTGTAAATTACCCCGACCCAGCCCCTCCACCCTGAGGACTACAACTGTCCCCAACCCTGAAAACTGCCCCACGCCCTGAGCCTTAAAAACTGCCCCCACATCCTAAAAACGACCCTGACCCCAGCCACCCTGCCCTGAACCCTAAAAACGGACTCCCACCCCTGCAAACTACCCTGACCCAGATCCGCAACCTGAGGCCACAAACTGCCCCAGCACTTAAAACTATCCCTACACCCGCCCCACCCCGCTCTGAGCTGTTAATACGGACCCCATGCCCTAAAAACTTCCCTCACCAGATCCCTAAAAACTGAACCTTACCCCTGAAAACTACCCCACCCGAGCGTTAAAACCCAGCCCCTGCCCTATAAACAACCCCGACCCCCCAGGGTCCCTAGAAACTACCCCCCAAAACCTAGTCATAGCCTCACTTACCTGACCGTGTCCTCTCCCGATCCTGCCTCTTTCTGCCCGTCCATTCCAGAATCTAGACCATGGACTACCTTAACAACACATATTCGTGGTTAAGGCAAGCGTGGTTCATCTTGCCCGGGAAATGACACACGTGGCTCAGTCCGCGTTGTGAAGGCAGTTTCTTGCAGGGCGCCCGCCAAGATCCAGACCCACTCTGAAGCTCTCTGGCCAGGGTTCTGCCAGTCCTGGAGGGCGTCCCTGGAGCTTGAGGGCCCCCTCGCACTGCTGTGAGGCTATTGTTACGTCACTTGACCCAAGTGAAAAGACGAATTTGTCGTTGTCTTTAGTGACTGCGATTCCGATTCCAATGATTCCTTGTATTGTATTCCCAATTTCGATCCCGGTTTTAGGCAGATTTGGGGGTCTTAAGCAACTCTCGGCCTTGCCTCTCCTAATGGTACAGATGGAAGACAGACTGGGCTCTTGAGAAAGGAGGCAAATCTTCTCTGGGTGAGCTTAAAACGTTCTTGGATAAGTGGGCACTTTTATTGTCTTACCAGGGCCCAGTTTCTTTACTGTAGATCAAAGCTCTTCTTGAGCGTGAAAGTACAGACCTCTCTTTGCAGATCACCCTGGTTGTCATGCTTTCAGGCAGTAGGCTGGTTAGAGGATTTTCGTTCTTGACATATGTGGTGGCCCCCAGGGGAGTGCTACATTACTGCTGTCCTGGGGACACAGTTGCATGTAAGTCGAGCAACTAAAAAGCCCATCCGTGGGAACCACTATTTAGCTATCATCTACCCCATGCAACAGTCCTCTGAAGTTGTGAGAGAATCCTGGGTGGTCAGCCTGAACTCGTCTTCAATGGCACAAGCCTCAAACTCTGTCTCTTAAGTGTACTGTCCCTGCTGGATCAAGATTGCAGGATTTTGCTATCTCGAGTGCATAGGATTGAGCATATCCATTCATTACTATACTTCCATTGATAAACCCTTCTAGATATCTATCTATCTTCCTTTTGCCACCCTCAAAGCGGGAAAGCGGGGGCTTCACTTAAGGAATTCCTGGAATCCAGGGGAGGGAATAGGAGCGAAACCTTTTTCTTACAAGTTGGGACAACACGTGTTGCTAGACTACTCATTTACTTTTTTTGCAAGGGTTGTTAAGGTTTGACCTCTTTGTGTTGATTGTGAAGATTTGAATCCAGGTCAGGTCCTGTTCTGAGGTATTCATGGATATGTTTATTGAAAAAGACTGTATTACGTGGCCCAGATTTAATCCTTTGTAATCTGGCTGTTAGTTAGCAACCGTCAAGCACCACATTGTATGGTATCCCCTTATAGTAAAATGAGAAGTCTTTCTTGAAATAGTCTCTTCCTGTGGTTGACATTATGTGGAGACAATGTTGCATGGCTGTGTCAAATATGGATGTGTATTGCCTCCTCCCCCACCAACTGACTCAAATCTTTGGCATCCCATCTGGTCAAAGTGTTAAATATAACAGAACTGGTTGAAGTTAGATCCAGATGAAATAGTTTCTGATCATAGCATCGAAATGCCCTTCCATGCTGGGAGAGGAGTACACATTTATCAAAAGAATTGGTGGTCTCTCATAAGTGCGCACCCTCACATTGCTCTTTGACTAGAGCTGTACTTGCTACCTCAGTTTCCGCGATGGCGAGTCCTAGATATCATCATGACCATATAATCGCAGGGCTGGCCACTAGCTTGTCTGCTTGCATGAATTTATTTCAATACATTTGGAGGCTGGAGTAACCTACTACATGCAGATAGAACTGCCTGTTGAGCTAGTGCTGCTGTCCAGCTATGGCTGCACATGGCTGCACGATACTGAAATGTACTACTCTCTGTGAAGCACATCATTATTTCTCCATTCAATTGGCTCCAGTTTGGTTTTGCTTTCAATTTGACTCTAGCCTGCGACAATAGGTCTCCGCAGGACTCCCTTCATTTTGTATTATTGTGTTCTTTTTATTCAATGCCTAGGCGAAGATTTTTGGTAGGAATTCTAAAACAAGTTAAATTGAAACAGGCTAAAGCTGCTCTACTTTATCTGCAACAAGCGAGTGATCCATTGACATTATGTTGTATTATGAATATTATCAAAGTGGCGGTCCGACTGAGGGTAACTAGAGGGGGGATTGATTGATTAGACCCCCAATGAATTTATATTGTTAATTTTCTTTTTTTTAAAATAGACTGTACTATAAGCAGGGTTCTGATAATGATTTAATGGGATTTTAATCAGTTGTATGTATATGTGCTTTTATGGTGATTTTTAATCATCGAATAAAGAACCCTTGACTTAACTTGATTTTACTCTAGCCTTTATTGCCTTTAAAGTCCTGCAGTAGGTACAGAAACAGTTGCATTCCTGTATGGTGCATGATCTTAAGGATAGGTTTGCATGTGTGTGATATGCATGTTAACCGTTCCTGAAGAGACTTTCATGGCATGCAAGACTTACCAGATAAATCTGCCCCCTAACATGTTATCCAATGTGCCTTGTGTGTCCATCAGCCCAACAAACGCCTCAGTGCTCGTTTTTCCACCCTGCCTTCTCCCAAAAAACTCATGTTCATTTAACCTAAACGTTGAAGTTGTCTCCTAGTATGTGGTGTATGGTTTTCGAAGTATAGAAACAGATTTATCAATGACCAGATTAAAAATTAGCATAAGAGGCCTGGATGTTAAATTCACCATCAGTGGTTAAAAAAAAGCACAGAAACACACATTTAACCCACCTTTGTATCAGCACGAGAGTGAGGGGGGTGTGTGGAGGAGAGCCGAGTGGTGATCCCAGTCATTGGCCCAGGAATAGGCTGGTCCCTGAAATACAACATTGGTGCCATTTCTACGCTGTGTCGCCTTTGGGGTGCAGGGCGGCAGCATATGGCTTCTCATAACTCTACATATTACTATTTCTTCTCTACTGCCATTGGAGTGCTTTCTTTTATTTCAGATTTCATTTGTCTCCACGTCAATGGTAAAAATTAAACAGATTTTCTCGCTGTTAAAAAGGAAAAATGCACACCTGATACTTTGACAACGTTTGATCAAACCACTAGCTGTAAATTATCGTGTCGCCACAGGTCAATATCCGATTTCATTTACGTTTGAAACATTATATTTTTGATCTCATGGCAGTTGGAGGGTAACCTGAGAAAACCAAACAGTTTGGAAAACTGGACAATCAATGTGACTAATTGTTTTATAAATACAAGCCACGAGAAGAGCAATTTAGATAAATATGTGTACTATCTTTGTGTGAGGAATGGTGGGGGTCAGTAATGTGCCCCTCTTTTTTTTACTTTTTGGAACTTAGCCAATCAAAACGATTTTAGACGGATGAATGTCTTGCTGGTACTGGAATCTATAGGTCACAAACTGAACTTGTCCTTGAGCGTGTTGCTCACTGTGTTATAATTTTCTTTACTCAAGAAGTTAGCAACTTTACAATAAATTTACAGGAGAAATACTTTTTTGAAGCCATTGGCTCTTTCGTCCTGTGAGTGACTGCATTTTCCCTGATCGCAAGTGCACATCCTACAAAAATGAAGTGCACTTCAGTGCCAGGGCTGGTGGGCTAATGCTTTGCTTTCTTTTTTTAAATTTTTTTTTATTTACATTCTTTATCCTTTTTCTTTTTTTGCCAATTTTTTTTATTCGAATTTGGTCTTCAGTTTACGGTATTTGAAAGCCTGTAACATCACCTTATTACTAAATAGGAATAACATTTATCATGGCATCTACTTGCAATGAAAAAATAACCATTGCAACAGCTTGACATGGCTTTAACAATGCTTCCTTTTATCTTGGGGGCAGGACATGGTTTTTTTTTTCCATTTTTAAAATTGAGTTAGTTGGTGTTATACAACTGCATAAAACAACAAATAAACACTATATGATTATAACATTTCCTGGCTTTTACACAAAAAACCTTATTTACTACAACAAATCCATATACAAATACTTTAGAAAGATGTATGCAAAAGAAGCCTGTAGCAGATATTTATTCTAGAAATCTCTTTTTCAGAAATTAATTTTAATTTGTCTCTGACCCAGGCTTTTAAAAAGAACTTCAGTATTTAGTACAATATATAAGTGTGATACCAGGCGTGGGTGTCAAATGTGAAAACACAAATGAGATTTGGCTTTGTGTGCTCTGGAGACTTGAAGTCGCCACTTTGCCCTATTGTAGTAAACGGTTAAAATGAAATAAAAAGAGGATTACATTGGAGAGAGAGAAAAGCAAGAAAGATGCACAGAAAAGCAAAGAAAAGATCAAGCAATGCAGAGGTGTTTTAGGGTCGCCAGCAGTAGCGGCTTGTCCCCTGTCAAAGTGGCGAGGCGGACCGGAGGTGGGGATGGGTGGGGGAGGGGGGATCGTTGGACAAAGAAATAAAAATAGAAAAAACGTACCTAAACACCACCGCTAAAACGACCATCGCCCACTGCATCGTGTTCTTCCTTCTGGGCACAGGCTCCCAAACTGCACTGTGGCCAGTCCTGACACTGCATGAAAGCAGCTTCGGGATTAGCCTGAGCGCCTGCAACTTGTGCTCCCAGGCAGACTGGGAGCCTGTGCCTGCTCTCTCCAGCCCCAGAAATGCAGCTGGGGTTGGAGAGAGCTTCACTGCGCTGATGGAGTTGGCCAGCCTGAGACGGCCGACCAAACCCTCATGCGCAGTGAAGGGAGTGCACTACTACTCCCCCACCACCAATGTCATCCCCCTGGAGCCGCCCACAAGACTCGTCAGAGTGCTGGGGGGCGGGTCCAGGGGATTAAAATAAAACTATACTAAAACAGATTTAAAACATGTTTTATTTGAGGATGGTGGAGGGATGGCGCTTCACCGCCCTAATGGAGGAGCCGCCGCTGGTCACCAGTCAATATCTTTGCAAAACTCCAGTTAGTCCGGAATGCAGCGGCCTGGCTGCTTTTAGGCCTCTCAAAGGAACACCACATTAGCTCTATGAAAAGTGTGCACCAGTGGCTGACTGTGAAGCAGAGAGTCTTATTTTAAATTTTGGTTATTATTCATAAGGCGGTATACCAGGGTAGTCCTGAATTCCCAGCATTTAAATTCAAACGTTGCTCACCCGTTAATTTAGCCCAGTGCTTGAATTGAGGTGGTATTGCAGGTGGGGCCCACCGACACTTATGTTTGGACACCAACACTTTTTTTTGTCCTCAGACTTAGACCCAGAACACAAGAGAGAAAAACATAAAAGTGTGAAAGGACAAAGAGCAAGAATGAAAAAAAAACAGTGACAAGGGGAGCAGTGACATCTTAAGGAATTGGTGGTCCTGAGCAAGATATATTTTAGGGCACCCTGTTTGAAACACATTTGAATTCTCTACCCTTAGTTGCTAATTTAAGCAATAGTGAGGCTAGACTATAGTGAATTAAACTTTTTTTTTTCCCAAAAGAAAGCATGAATGAGAATAGAGTAAGACATTCTTTTTGCAACTGGATCTAGTATTTGTAGGTGTGGCATTAGCCACGACCTTTTTGGTTTTACCAAAATGATATGTATCAAGTACCTATGACAGCCCGTTTCGGTGTTTGATCAAAATATTGAAGGAAAAATATTGTGTGACAGAAATAATATTGCCGAAATATCGAAGACAAAAATATGGTGAATGTGAGTTTCTATGGGTATGCAAAGTTTTACTACACTTTATTCCATTCTATTTATCTATCTATCTATCTATCTATCTATCTATCTATCTATCTATCTATCTATCGAGGCAGAAAGAAATTTGAGTTAGAGCGAAGTAAGGGCAGAGAAAGGTAGATGGGTAGAGAGACCTGGGGTAATGTCAGATCTATTAAGTGAGGAAAGGTGAAGGGAGTGGGCTGAGTGGTAGAAAGATGGAAAAATGCAAAGAAGGATACAATGATGGGTCCGTTAAAGAGAGTAGGAAGGCAGGGAGAAAGGTAGAAAGCGAAACAAAAGAGGAACTAGAGAGATATCAGTGACTTAGACAAAGAGGTAAGATTGATAGCGAGGTGGTAGAAGAGAGGGGTGAAGAAGAGGCATCTAGAAGGTAGAATTAGAGGTAGAGACAGAGTAAGGGACAGCAATGGATACACACAGAGTTCAGAGGTAGAAAGAGATGGCTCTGTTAGCAAGGGTGAGTTCAAATTGAGGATATATACAGTGAGGTGTCTGTGGGTGAAAGGAGTTAATAATAGATTCAAAGGGTGAGAATAAAGGAGGGAAAGGTTCAGTAAGATAGATGAGGCATAGGAAACCGAGGTAAAACAAGAGAGGTGGTGGACAGGTAATGCAGCAAAGGAATGAATGGGTGAATTGACTAGTAGCAGGAAAGAGTGGTGGGATGGATACTGAGAGTGATGTGACTTACAGGTATGAGATCGACAATGGAGTCAAAAGTCATGTAGCAGACAGATGGATGAGAGAGGTTAGGTACAGAGAGAGTGCTGGAGACAGTGGTGAGTAGAAGAGGGCCATGAGGTTGAGAGAGGTGCAGTGGATATAGGAGAGATTCAATGAGGTGAGATGGAAAACAGAGCAGTGAGGTAGAAAGTGAGGGCTGGGTTAGGGAGAGAGTTGAGCAACGCAAAGGGAGTACAGAATTAGCGGTATTGAGGTAGGCAAAGAGAGGTCGGCGAGAGAGGTAAAGAGGAGGGTGGGGTAGAAGACTCAATGCAAAATCAAGAGAGACACCTCCTAGTTTTGATTTAAATGTAATAAATGTAATTTCCTAAGAGTGTGAAGGTGGGGGGCGTGGGGTGCAGGAAGTTTCTATTAAGGATGTCCCGTTGTCAAACTAAAAAATAATCTGTTTTTTATTCAGACCATAATTGGGAAGGAGCTTTTGACTCTGAGACCTTGTGTGACATTCTGTCTTATGAGCCCAACCTGGCAACTAGTCTTGGTATCTGTGAGTTTATAATGATCCTTCTCTTGGTTAAGTGATATATCTTAGTCATACTGCAAGGACAAACCCACTGGTCAAAGTTTGTGTGTAAAATGCCCATTCATGTTCAATACACTCATGTGCTCCATTACCCTTTACATAGCAATGAGCTAAAAGGCTTCAAAACAGAGAACATACTTGTGTACCGCCTATTGATTTTTTATAATTTACAAATGTATAGCAAAAGTGCCACCTTTCACCGTCTGTGAAAAACACATTCTAATAAAGTTACTTTCGCAGCAGCTCTCTATTTGACTCCCCTATTCTTTTATGGTACTAACGTACCGAAATAAAGATAATGATGATGACTCCCCTATTCCATTTAGATCATTGGAACATCTTGTTTGCCTTTATGCATTTTGAGTAAGATAACTCTTCAGGAGACTCTCAATGAGTTGCTATGATTCAATATATACATCTGGGGAGACAACCAGTACATCTATACAAGTTGTATAAACTGAATGCATTAGCCAAGCAGAAAGGTAGTCTTTTATGGAACTGTTGCAATTTTTCTAGAAAATGAACTCCTGCAATTAGGATTTCGACATATTTGTACAGATTATGAAAGTCGTCGTTTTTGCACTATATATGTAGATAAAAAACGTTTCTCAGCTGTCAAAGTGTGCAGGAGAACACTCTGTTAGTATGTTTCCAGACTTCTTAGAACCACGACCCACCCTTTAGGACAACAACGTTTGCACCTTTAACGGACAAGAGGTGGACGATTTTATTAGTGTAATTCAAGCATTGTGTGGTAGTGAACTGTCCTATACCAACAGCACATTTTCTGTAGATATGGCCACTAAATCTGCCCATGCAGTTTTACTGGCAAAGCTAGATGGCACACAAATGATAATGTGTGGAAATCGGGTTTCTATGAATGTTTAACATTTGTGCTTCACCAAGTAAGTGTATTGATCTGTTTTGATCCTATTAAAATCTGTTACCAGCACATGTCAGAATTACAAATTCTTTTTATTCTTTTGCTTTCCTAACTGCTGGTTGCATACAGCTTATTTACAGGTATTTACCTTGTGTTGTGTATTACAAAAATAACATCCTACATTGTCACATAATTCACTTTAAAAACTCTTTGATTTGGAAAGTGGGGGGTCCTGGGCAATTGCCACTTTGGCCACACCTTAAGTCTGTTAAATGGAGAAAGCAGGGTCAAAAAAGAACATGCAGGAGGAGTGAGACACAGGGGTGAGGAGTGTGATGTGATGGACCAGAGAGGTGTGAGGTAGAATCCCCCCCTCTCTCATGCCCCCCCCCCCGTGGCCTGGCTGTTTTCTCTCCGGAGCGCCAACAATATATTCTTTAGTATGCTGTGGTCAATCCCTTCGATCAAGGCTAGCACATAGGACCATGTCAGTAACTGTCCCCTATACCAGACATACGGGCTACTTGCGATGGCAACTGAAACAAAAGCAGAGGCTCTTCAGCAAAGTCGGTGAGTGTGATGGTTTCTTTTGTTCAGAACCCCTAAACCAGATGATTCATTGAATCCTGCAGAGTACATGCATGGACAACTATTTACTATTCAATGATTCCTGAGGCTTACAATGTCCTTGATAAGACCATGTTTCCATTTTTAGGTCTGGCCTACAGACAGCCTTTACTGTTTAACCAGCCTTATGTTTACCCCCAAAAAATAACAAGAATACATACAGGTAAGTGCTTGTTCAGCCCGCATCCTTGTCTATTCAAGTATCATTCACATTTTGCTTCTGTCCACTACAGCCTAGAGCATGGGGCAGTGGGTCAGCCCACATCATAACAAACTAAAGGAAGAACAACGGTCTGAGGAGTGTGACAGAGAGTACCTATGTTAGAGCACATACAGTTCACCAGTTATACATTACTTGTCCCATCCCAGGCCAGAGTGAAGGTTTCCATCAGCCCATCCATTTGGCGGAGCTTCGTCATTTGGAAAACCAAAAGAGAAGGGTCACATGTAGCCAATATAGTACACAGACTACATGTACAGACTACATGTACAAATGTACTGGACCTCTTACTCTCTGAATGGCTCAGCCTCTATGTTTATCCAAGGTGTAAGGACCGGTGGAGTGCAGTGCAAGTGAAAAGTGCAAGTGTAATAAAATGACTAGAAGGACAAAAAATATGTTTATTAAAGGATTGTCCTAATGCCATATGTTAAAAACCGCCTGATAGTTATGATTTTTTTTTTACTATCATTTGGCTAAGAGTGAGGTCAGCCCACATCAGCCATTGGCTGCCTTCACTGTGAGTGACCGCAGTTAACTCGTGGACATTCCATCCCAACACCCCCAGGGACTAACAGCATGTTGAAAAGACTGTTACTCATTGCAAGTTAAGGGCTAAAATCCGATCCCTCTGCAAATAACAAATTCCATATGTTACACCTTATTGTCCAGTATTAAATTTGAAGGTGTTTACCACATATGGTGAATACCTCACCCTGGGGTGATGGTATTTACAATATGTGGTAAACGCCCCATCCTATTCCAACACACTTTTGAAGGTGATAGTGTACTTGTTGAGTCTAATTGCCTCACCACGTCCGTTTCTGCAGCAATAAATGGACACACTAAATGTCATGTCTTTGCTAGACTGAATTTTATTTTTACATATACGCCATCATTCAGCTTGCACCAAACTATTGCATCTGCTCACAAGAAATATCCTTTTTCACTTAGTCTGTGTGTTTTACCCTTGTAAACGACTGTCTTTGTGATGCGTTCTACTAATAATACAAAAATTAATCACATTTCACTGTGATTAATCACCCCATTTTCTTAAGCAATTCCTGTAAATTATAACTTTTTGGACAAGAACCAGAGGTTAAAAAAATAGCTCTCCACTGTGTGAGAAATTATGTTTACTAACTTCACTTTCCCTCAGTATAGTATTATGTAGAGACTATTGCCTTATGCAAATTCTAATCTCAGATGCTAAGGATGCCCAGTTTCCAAAAGGAATATATAGACACAATCCACTCTCTCATACATTAAGTCTGGAGGGATCAAAACCTTTCCAAATGACATTTAACTTATCAAATGGATGAAAAACAACCACCTCTGATGTAATACAGACAAGACAGAAATCCTGCTGATAGGAGAAGACAATCCCTTTCAGCCTAAGGCCTGGTGGCCTGAAGATGTAGCAGCCCCCCATCCACTGTGGGAGTGGCTAAAAATCTGGGAGTGTTGTTTGACTCCTCTCTCTCTTTTAAACCTCATGCACTTAAGGTGGCTGGGATTTGCTTTGGTTTAATTAAACCTTGAAAAAATTATTTGATCTTATTCCTCTCTCAGCCAGGAAAACAGTTGCAGTAGCGCTGATACCTTCGAGCCTAGACTATTGTAACAGCCTCCTGGCAGGTGCAAACAAATTAACCCTGAAGAGGCTACAGGTAGTGCAGCATGCAGCAGCCTAATTGGTCTTGAAACTTCCTTGTAGGGCTTCCGCCTCAGCAGCTCCGAAATCTCTTCACTGGCTTCCGCTACACAAGAGAATTTTATTCAAACTCCTTGTTACCATCTTTAAAGCTACTCGCCAACTGGGGCCAGTATATCTTTCAACAAGATTCAAGCCATATACTACAATGAGGCTACTTAGATCTTCGTCAGCAAACCTCTTCAAACCGCCGGCTTTTAAACTTAAAACGCGGGGAGGGAAATCTGAAGCCGTGTTAGGTGCAAAGGCCTGGAATCTAATGCCAAATAAATTGAGATTGATAGAACCTGAAATGCAGTTTAGGAAGGCCCTAAATACCTGGATCTTAGGAGCATCAGATGAATTCTGTCAAGCCCTCATCTAGGTCTCTATACTCCACTGCTAAGTTTGTCTCTATCCATCTAGCGCCAGGAGGCTCCTTCCGGAGTGACAGTTTGCCCTTTATAAATACAACATTTAGTTTAATTTCATTTCATGTCAAGAATGCCCAATTTCTTTTGCTTCTCATTGGTTCATGAAGTGTTGTGCGTGCACCTCAGCTGACATGGAGTCTGGCCATAACGTATGCTATGCACTCATACCACCGGTGCATTATGTTAATACAACTATTTTCTCATGACAGGTCTTTTTTAAGTTTTGCACATAGTCGATGCAACCTTGAACGTCCACTATGAGCATCAACATTTTGCTTGTCTTTTGGTACCCCTGTAACTGCCCTGCAACCTTTGGAGTCCAGGGTCCAGAAAGTAAACTGGGCTCTGAATACTGCTCACATTCTGTAGGTTTGTTTTCTTTGTTCTCCCTCTAATTCCTTAGAAGGGAATAAGACTGTTAGGGGACCATGGTAGGGAATGGGAAAAACCCTAAGATGTAATCAAGTGTCAAAGGGTGAATAATGTCACTTCCACTGCCACTGGCATTTTGGTGAGTCAACAAATATACGTTCAATGTGTTTTGTTCCCTAGCCTCCCCTGATCACCATTAGTTTGAATACTTTACTCATAGTGTTCCTAACCCACGGGCTTTCCATCTGAACCCTGGCCTGGGAGGATAAAAAACATAACTTTTTCATATTACGCCTGCAATCTGCATTAGATTAATTGAGAGACGCAACACTCACTCTCCCGGGCTAGTATTCCTACTGACGTACCCTGGATTCAGGTGCTTGGATCTTTAAGGATTACACCATGAGTGAGAGGAGTATGACTTTTGCTTTAGGTTAACAACTGTCTGTCGCCAATATTCAGTTCATGTCTCTACTACAGTAATTTTTGGGATTGGTGTCACTATAACGCAGATTTTCACAACGCATTCCTACACATCGTATTTTTTACAACGCAGGATCCATTACATCGGATGCCATTACAACGCATGGCATTAAATCGCAGATGCTATTACAACGCATGGCATTACATCGTAAGTATAGGTAAGTATACTTTTTAAAAAAAATTTAATTAAGTTAATTTAGTTAATTTAATTTATTTAATTTAATTAAAATACATTTTAAAATAGTAATTAATGTAATTTAATAAATTTAAATCTATTTATTTAATTTAATTTTAATAAAAATTGTAATTAATTTTAATTAATTAATATAATGAAATTATTTAAATTTAAATATGTTTAAAATTGTAATGAAATTAAATTAATTAAAATAATTTATTTAATTTAATTAATTTAATTACAAATGTAATTAATATAATATAATTAATTTAATTTAATAAATATATTTTAATTAATTTATAAATGGTAAATATAATTTAATTAGCCCTAAGCACAAACCCAACCCTGAACCCTAAAAACACCCCTGTACCCCAAAACCCAAACCCTACCCTGATACTTAAAAACATCCCTGTATCTCAAAACCCAAACCCTACCCTGAAACCTAAAAACACCCCTGTACCCCAAAACCCAAACCCTACCCTGAAACCTAAAAACACCCCTGTACCCCAAAACCCAAACCCTACCCTGAAACCTAAAAACACCCCTGTACCCCAAACCCTACCCTGAAATCTAAAAACACCCCTGTACCCCAAAACCCAAACCCTACCCTGAAACCTAAAAACACCCCTGTACCCCAAAACCCAAACCCTACCCTGAAACCTAAAAACACCCCTGTACCCCAAAACCCAAACCCTACCCTGAAACCTAAAAACACCCCTGTACCCCAAAACCCAAACCCTACCCTGAAACCTAAAAACACCCCTGTACCCCAAAACCCAAACCCTACCCTGAAACCTAAAAACACCCCTGTACCCCAAAACCCAAACCTGAAACCTAAAAACACCCCTGTATCCCAAAACCCAAACCTAGCCCTGAAACCTAAAAACACCCCTGTACCCCAAAACCCAAACCCTGCCCTAAAACCTCAGTACACCAAAACATATACTCCTATACTCATACTTATTTAAAAAATTACTTAAATTAATAAATTTAATTTATAATATTTAAAAACATAAATAAATATTTTTATTTATTTTTATTTATAATTAATATTAATTAAATCAATTATATAATATTAAATAAAATTTAAAAAAATTATATACTTACCAATACTTACGATGTAATGGTATGCGTTGTAATAGCATCTGCGATGTAATGCCATGCGTTGTAATGGCATCCGATGTAATGGATCCTGCGTTGTAATAGCTGCGTTGTAACAGCATTACGACGTAAAAGTTGCGTTGTAAGTGATACACACCTAATTTTTGTATCATCCGCTTGTGCTCTCCTCTGTGACTTCTTCTTGGATTCCTCCTTCTGGATTATATATCTGCATCTACTGGTCATCAAAACAAATCCACTGTGCTCATTCACAAGGCAATAACGAAGATAAAACTTAAAGGAAGTGATAAAAAATCATCATAGATCCTTAAAACAAAGCATAACTAAACCAAGCATTCAAACACAACGTAGTGGACCATGATGGAGCACTAGGGCCTAAAACATAGTCTCTCAGTCACGTTGTGAAAGATTTTTCCCCATTGGTCGTATGGACCTTTGATAGCTGACGTGAAGCACTGAAATGAAGAAAACATCAACGATACATTTCTCAATTGTGAAGCCAATGTGACTCCACAATAAGGACCAGGAGTCGCTTAATATAGTTAAAGAGTTTTATGTCGGTCTGCTAATCAATCTACTATATATGAAAACAAAAAATTTAGTTCAGTATATGATGCAATACAATTGGTAAGCTAAAATATCTCAGTAGGTTAAGGCGCAATAGAATGACATATCGAATTGTAATAATCACAATTGTAGAAACACAGATTAGAACAAACCAGTGTTTTACAAAGAAACTTCCGTTTTCATTCCTAAACGTGAATCAAATATAGGTTCATTTATCAAGGGTCTCTAATTTGGAGCACTGAAGGAGTCAGCATAGGTCCAAAACCAAAAGGAAATACGTTTTTAGCATACATCTTCACACTTGCAAGAATAGGGCAAGCAGAGTAGGTACCTCCCTAAATCTAAAGGGAATCTGCTCTACCTTCAGCTGTGTGAACATAATAAAGTAATACAAGATTCAGAAACGTTCTTATCTCCTTCACACCAACAGGGACCAATCGGAACACTACTTGAATGCTTCTGCAACATGGCTTCAGGTTCACATAGCATCAAACTAAAACTTCGGCTCTCAACCTTGAATAAATTACCATCTTCGTACTCGATGAACAGAAGGCCTCTTTCGACCATGTTCACTGCCAAGTTTCTCTGAGTCCTCTTTATCAGCCATCTAATACAGACAATAAGCCTTTCTCTACTTAACGTAAACCATGATAATGAACCTGCAAGGAAAAAGAAAACATGCTGGTGAAGCAAAATGCATTTCAGCTGGATGCCTGCAGTCAGGCTAACTTAAATGAACATTTAATGTTCACTTCGAAAACTTGGTTATACAGACACATGTGTAACTTTAAAATAACTGCAGAACATGAGCAAATGAAAACATGTTTACATAAGTAAATATGTCTTAAATAAGTGGAAGTGTAAAACATGAATAAAGAAATACGTGTCTTCATGTTTAAACTGAACATTAGTGAACACACATATATAAATCTCTAGTTCCTACAGTGAAAACATTTCAGTGATGCTTTTAAGTGTTTCACATATGTTAATAAATTTAAGGCACATAGTTCAGAAGCACATATATAATTGTATTTCTGTGACATCAGAGGGTGGAGTTTAAATTGCGCTGCTTCAACCAGATGGATATTTTAGAAGGGTGTCGTGAGAAACACACATTTTGACTAAAATAAAGAGGTTAATATGAGGGCCAGTCCCACAAAATGAGGGTGACTTTAAGCTTATGGATAATCATGGACACTTAATTTAATAATATATGTTTAGAGCTATTTTTAAATTATTTTTGTGTTTTAGTTAACAAACAGATGTTACTCCTTACACAAACTCATACCTTCACAACAATCTTTACGAAACATTCATACATACACACACAAGCACCAAACATTAATAAAAAATAAAAAAACACACACTTAACTGTAGCTCTGCGTCTGAGGTCCCAGGAGGCTTGAGACTACTGCCTTCCCCCACTGGCTGACCAAGGGTCAGTATATCGGTGTGTTATGGAGTACTTTTTTTTATATGTCAACGAGATGGCCTTGCGTAGCATGTGGTAGTCAAGTAGTCTATCTTGTAATGGCTCGGATTTTGGGAGCTGTGTGTCCCTAGGTATCATTGACTTTAGTGCCTGTGGGATCTGTAGAAATGTACATTTAAGCACGGGATGACACCTCTGGTGTGATTTGTTGTTTTGTACATGTACAAGTCCTAAATGTATGTTCAATTAACAGCACATTCTGCATTATCTGGAATCAGATTTGATGTATAAATGTTGGTCCAGACAACTTTACATTTAAAGGCATCTCAGTGCAATGTTTTTAAATAATACATCAGAAAATAGTAATTGAAATTATGGGATTCTTAAAAATAAGCTGCTGCGCCGATGTTCAACAAGAAATGAGTGCTGACAGGCAGAATAACAAGTGTCCTCCAATCTGTCTCTCTTGCTCTTTGTGTGGTATTCTGGTAGTTCCAGCTCATCCCTCCTTTGGTTTCACTTCCTCTTTAATGGTTTGTTTCATTGCTTTTGCTCAGTTCAAGGGGAAGGCCAGCCTAGACTGTTTCCATGTTTGCAAAACATTGCACAATGACTACAGGGTTGCAGAGTTTAGACGAAATATTAATTGTTAACATCTTGTTTTTAACACTGTCAGTGAATGATTTCCCAACCCGGTGTAGTGACATCAATAGCACTAGCTTTTTTTTATAACCAGAAACTTTAGAAAAAAGAAAGGAATGTGCCCCATTATCAAGTAGAATAGTAGCTAATATTTTAAAATGTCAGATTTACAGAAAATTATTTCAAATGTCTAAACCTCGTCCACTCTCTCGTTTTAATCAAACCAGGGACTTTCCTGCACCTGTAATCCTTGCAAACTACTTATGTTGCCTTTAGCTGCTTGGCAATTCTAGTTAAGATTTACTTCCATAGCAATAGATTTTTGTTTGCAAATAACTTTATTGCAGTTTGTGATAGATATGCACTAAACTTGCCAGATGCTTCACGGGTTCAGTCCCATAATCTTCATTATACATTTTAGGGAGGATAAAGTTATTTGAGTGATAAACACCCCACAGGATGCTTTTCTCCCACTATAGCAAAGAAGTTCTGAATAGAATGACACCATATGTAGCTAGTGGGTAGAATCTTGCTCACGGTAGACAACATTATGTGGACTGGTGAAATTCCCATGAGTAGTCTTTGAGACATTTGCAATCCAACCTGTGTCTGGAGGGCTTTGAAGGGTTAAACCTTTGACGGATAGGGCGTCCCACCTCAAATCTAGGGACGTGGGTTCGAGTGTCGGCAATGACGCTGAACATCCTGTGATTCTGGGCAAATCACTTAATCTCCCCTTGCCTAAACAAAAAATAAATGTATCCTCATGTAATTTTAACTGTTACTATGTCAAGCGCTTTGATACCCGATTCGGGTCAAGTTCACGCTATATAAAACTGTTAAATTAAAGATCGGGGGAACAGGCCAATATAGTTCTTGTCTGGAGCACACTGCCATAGTTGAAAGCCATACATAGTGGAGTTTTCCTGTGCACAGGATCGTAAGTATCTAATGAAAAATATATTTAAAAAAACAGACACTGTCTTTATTTACTCAGAAGAGAAAAATTACTTTTGTAGTTAAATATAGAAAGAAGATAGATATCCGTTAATCTCTTGAGGTCAGATGTACTACGACTGGACTCGCAGAAAGTGGTCCAAACTGCAGGCTGACATTTTGCGAATCAAATCTCATCTAACCTTGCGAAACAAACTATGTACCAATATGTCAATTCATATCTTAAGGAATGCTGCTGAGTCTGCTTAATTCAGAGACTCTGTCCATCACCACCCCTTGTTGTACACAATTTTGTCCACCCTAAGCGTGGAAGGGTATACTCAGATGTGAGTCCCTTGCTCATTGCACCATCAGGATTCAAGCAAGCCGGGCCGAAGACGGCTGAAATGCCAGAAACCGGTCCCCGGAAGCTTGTTTCCTTCTCAGTGTAAGAATTGGCTTTTGTAGTCTGGTCTGCCCTGTTCCCATGGCGCACTGGGCCAGGGACAGACTAATTTGCATACAGCCAGGTTCTGAAACTGGGATGGTGCAATGAGCTAAAAAACGGTGTTGGATCTAGCCCTGATCTCCTGACAGGGTGAGAGTATTCTGCTTAATTCAGAGACTCTGTCCATCACCACCCCTTGTTGTAAACAATTTTGTCCACCCTAAGCGTGGAAGGGTATACTCAGATGTGAGTCCCTTGCTCATTGCACCATCAGGATTCAAGCAAGCCGGGCCGAAGACGGCTGAAATGCCAGAAACCGGTCCCCGGAAGCTTGTTTCCTTCTCAGTGTAAGAATTGGCTTTTGTAGTCTGGTCTGCCCTGTTCCCATGACGCACTGGGCCAGGGACAGACTAATTTGCATACAGCCAGGTTCTGAAACTGGGATGGTGCAATGAGCTAAAAAGCGGTGTTGGATCTAGCCCTGATCTCTTGACTGGGTGAGAGTATTCTGCTTAATTCAGAGACTCTGTCCATCACCACCCCTTGTTGTAAGCAATTTGTAACTCAGTACAACTCACTACAGTCAAAGAAATTGTGGCCTGCAAGGGTCAGGAGACCACCACCACTGGCATAGTTTAAAAAAATTAAAACTTGTCTTGTTTTAGAGCAGTCTAATTTATCTTAAAGGAAAGGGGGCTTATAAAAAAGAAAATTCATTTTGGAAAAGATTTAGTGAGAGTTGGCAGTGATCCCCTGGAACAATGCAGAATCTCTCTGAAGCAGCCAACCCAATTTGCAAAGATGAAGGGGTCCTGAGGGAACCCTTTCCCCTTTGTAAATTAGATAAAACCATAACTGGGCAGTCTGTAACTTTTTCAATGGTTTACAACTAGAATTATGGTCTCACACCATTGATATATCAGGGTTCGAATCACTCTTTGGGAGGGGCATCAAAAAGTGCCCTTTCCAAATAGCAATTCAGGAACCATTTCTAAACCAATTTAGCAATTCAAAAAACTTTTCGGAATTGCTTAATTGGTTTAGTACACAGGTCTTTCAGTGGTAACAAAACCTTAATGTAACAGTTCATAGTTTGCCACCACTAAAGCACCCAGAACATCTGGCCCAAGATCTCATCCTACCTCTGATCCCAAAAATCAGATGGTCAAGATGATTCATGCTAACTAAACATATATATTGTACCTTTCTACATTCTTTCAGCAAACCATGACCACGTCAAAAAATACAACTTCTAATATACTGAATTTGTATTATACACTAAACTAAGTGTTACTACAAGTGAAAATGGTTGTCGTTAATTAGACAAGGCTAATGAACTAAATTTGACATTATAGCATAACTAGCATGTCGCAGTGATGGGTACCATGAGAAAAAGATTAGAAGAGTATATTTAGGGATAGCACACTGGATGCCCCTTTTTTTCAGTGCTTTAGTATGGGTAAAATGGGCACAATTTGGAGTATTCCACATGCTGATCATGGATGAAATCAACTGATGTTCCCTAAAAATATTACAAATTCAGCTGAAAAATATATTTATGATAATAGTGTTTAAAGCATACAAGCATATCAATATCCTATTTTATTCCAAATCTGCAAAAGGGCCCTAATAGGCACAAACTGACACTACCCCCTAACACACATAGCTCACCATAAGGCAGTTGTAGGAACGAAAATGGTACAAAATAACCACCATTGGTACATTTTGCTGGGTCATAAGTAATGCATTTGCTAGCGACACATAATAGAGGATCTACAATTACAACCCTAAATAGGCTAATATGTGGATATGGAATATTATTGTTTGAAACATAATGCAGGGTGTTGTCAGTATGATGTCATGCTGTGTAACGTGAATCCGGTTTCAGTCATTGAGTCTCAAGACCCTTTCAAAGGATTACAATTGGCAAATCTATGGAAGTTGCCAGTTTCCTTGAACTACTTCTTGAGCATTTAGAATTGTTTTGGTATGTCCAGTTAACACCCTTAAAGGAGTATAGTACAGGTTATGTAAAACACCTAAATGCTGTAGCCTTAAATTCAAAGATCTAAAAATGTGTCCCCAAGAACAATTGATATAAAATCTATTTAGTGAAGTTCCCAATACTACTTTAAGATTTTCACTAGTAAGATCGTACTCCTACTAAGAATCCTTGGTATTGGGGTCGTGGCTTGAAAGGCAAGCATGGCGGCCACTTTATAAAGGAGCTCTGCGCCACCACAGAGACATCTGCTGACACCAGAGCCTTTCCTATTGACCTCATGTGCTAAAGTGAGTCCCAGGACATGGCAAACCCATGGAGTCTGTTGGAGGACCTCTGAATGTGGAGGACACAGCATCGACAGTTAGAGCGGCATCCCTAAGGCCAGAGGAGTGGGCTTCGAGAAGCTCCCATAGCCTCTGGGAGCCTCAGTTCTCAGTGCTGTCACCTCAAGCCACATCTGGGCTGGTCGCTGCCACTGCTGAGGGACTACAGTTGGAAGTTATCACCACCCCAAGAGTGCCGTAGAGAACGCTGTGGCTTGCTGGATCATCAGGGCTGCAATGGGTTGTGGTCTAACATGGGCAGCGGCCGCCGAGAGACTGCTGCATCCCACGGAGGACAGGGCATGGGCCGAAGGCGGTGAGTTGCAAGAGCAGGCAGGAGCAAGAGCTCCCTCCTAAAAGTCTGTCAATGGCCAGAGTAGTCCGGGAGCTGGCAATTCCTTAGGTGAGCTGGCCTGAATGGGAGGAAATGGAAAGTTAGGCCCAAGCTGCCTGGGCTCTCTGGAAATAGAGCGAATGGTGAGCTGCTGTGAGCATATTTCAGAGCACCCATGTGGCAGCTGTAGTGACGGGGACATGAGTTCAGTGGCTATGGGAAGTGTTACTGAAGTGGGGGGCTCTCCCCCTGTTTTTCTGCCTCTCTCCCCCCTCTGCACACTCCACCCACATCCCACAGACTGTGACCCATTTATGATGACTGGGTGACATGGACCGCTGAGGTAGGGGCGTCCCTGTTTGGCTGCATTACCATCACACTTCTTCCAGCCACATTTCTCTATCAGCGCTGGCCTCTCCTTCATTTTGTTAGGGTTGTGGTGCTTGGCCTGAGGAAGCGCGACTACCTAGAGCCGCCGGACCTGAGCTGGGAGCTCAACACATTGCTGAGTATCAACCAGGAGGGACTGCCATGCTCTGGTGGTGCCATGAGTGAGGTTGCGTCAATAGGGGCACGGGACACACTGCATCTGACAATGCCCTGGTAGAATCTCTGACTGGTGCTGTGACAGGAAAGGTGAAACAAAGGTCGGTGAATAAGCTGTGAAGGGCTGCTACTGAGGTGAGGGAGCCAACCGCAGGCAGGAGAATAGTTGTGTGTTCAGTTCTGGAAGGAGTTCTAGAAAAACCCACAGGTCCTGTGGCTCAACAAAAGATGGACAAATATACTAAACAACTCACATCACTGGAGAAGGAGGGTGTGGTAGGAGGAAGTGATGTCCGCTCAGGGGGCCACTAAATGGCTTCCATTCTACAAGCTCTTGAAGATCTCATGGTAACGATGAAGGGCAAGATAGGGGAGCTGAGAGTTGACCTATCACTCATTAGGTAAGATCTACGGAATACGGTAGAAAGGGTCATAATAGTGAAATACAGCGTGTCTGAATTGAAAGTCATAGTCAAATTGCATGAATCCAGATTGTTTGCCCTGCAGAGACTGGTCGGTCAGTTGGAGGCAAGGACAGAGGATGATGAGGGCTTATCGTGGTGCATCAATCTATGCATAGTGGGCATGCTGGAAGGTGTGGAAGGAACCACTCCCATGTGTGTGTCTCCGTCTGGCTGAAGAGCTGGGTACCGACCTCCTAAGTCTCACCTTGCTTTATCATCGAAAGGGCGCACAGGGCCCTTCTTGCCAAGCACCCAGTGGGCCCCCCACCATGACCCTTCATCGTTCAACTCTTCAACTATGCTGAACAAGATGTTCTTCTAACGGCACGCCCCCTTGAGACTCTTACCTATCAGCCATCCAAGTAATTAATTTTCCAGACTATACGATGAAGGTCCAGCAACAACAAAGGTCCTTCCTGTAGAAGAAGAGGAAGCTTAGGGCCCTGAATGCTCAATATATGTTCCTCTTTCTAGCCCAACAGAAGGTAATCTTTCATGACAAAACTTTGTTTTTTGATACCCCGAAGGCTGCATGAGACTAGGTGGAGGAACATCACAATCTGCTGAACCGAGGTAGACTTCCAGAGGGTGGGGAACGAAAGTGAGGGGTGACAGGGAGGGCAGAGATGGACGATCTCCTTGAGACTGGAATACTGCCCCATGGCAAAGGAACTGGCATTGAGAGCACAGGGCACATTTGCTGAGCCTTGACAGATGTCAAGGGAGGCGTTCGGCTTCAGAGTTGGAGGTGGACTCTATGCAGAACACTGCTGCACCTGAGCCCTTGCTCTCCTTTCACATTCTCCCAGCATGACTCCTATCAGTAAACGCCACTAGGTGTCTGGCTTAAAACTAAGTGGTGGTGCTAAGGGCTGGCTGATAACCCATGCCCCGGATTATCTTTACTTTAATTGTTATTGTGCTTTAATTTTGGTGTATGGAGGGTGGGTGCTGGGGTAAGGTTGGGATTGGTTTGGGTGGAGGATTGCAGGGGAAGAGGGGTGGGGTAGGAAGGAATTCTTTTCTTTTCTTTATTTTCATTTTCCTTTTTCAGTTTAGGTATAGTTCTGACACTTACATAGGCTTCACATATTGTCATGCATCACGCGCACACTAGGCTCTAGATCATTCACACAGATATGACCATGTCCGTGGCCTATTTAGTGACCCCAAAGCAACCCACCTCATCGGAACAACTTAATATTCTCTCATGGAATGTAAATGGCCTCCTTGACAAGATTAAAATGAGGGGTAGTTATGAACACAACACACAAATAAAGCCTGGACATCCTCCTCTTGCAGGACATGCATCTCTTGGGCAACAATGTGCCCTTTCTGGTGTGCAAAGGGTTTACAAATATGTTCCATGCAGGGTTTCACTGTGGCTCATGGGAAGTGGCAATATTGCCACAGATGCATGTCCCCCTAGTGATATCGAGAGAATGGCATGATCAGCTGGGATGTTATGCCGCAGTGACTGGAACACTGCATGGGGCCCGCTGTCGCTGGTTTGTGTCTATGCCCCTCCTTTCTTTACATCGGAATCCATTGCGACAGTAAATTGGCTCCGACTGGAGCTCCCAACAGCCAGATTGGTTCTGGGGGTAGACTTCAATGGGGTGCATGACCCTGGACTGGACCGGTCTTCCGAAGGGCCTGTGGTAGGGATGCGACCAACCACTCTGGCCATGTTTATGCACAATATGTCTCTTTTAGACGTGTGGTGAGCACATCGTCCATTAGAGCGCCGATATACATTCTTATCTAATGAACACAAGACTTTCTCTCTCCTCTGTTTCTTACTCCCCACTACCGAGATCCGTAGGGTACTCAGTACACACATCCAAGCACGAGGCCTGTTGGATCACTCTCCTATTCAGGTGGACCTAGCCTGGGGGCCTCAGGGATCAGCAACAGGGTTGGACCTGAGTGGTCTGTGACTGCAAGATAGGGACTTCCGCACGGCCTGACAACAAATGGGAAAATATACTTCAGGAAAATGAAGGGTTGGTTGACTCCCCAAGCATTCTCTAGGAGGCCTTCAAAGCCACCTTCAGTGGAGATATTATTAGCTATAACAAAATTCAGAGAATAAAGACAGAACAAAAAATCTCGTATTGCTGAGCTAGAGCAGCAGTACCTTTCCAAGGTAGAGGACTCCATCCTATGGGACTCTCTACACACACACATATGCTTCTAAGACAGGAACACATGCAGGAAGCCGGAGTGGGTTGGCTAGCTATGCACAGTCAGATGTACCAGTGGGAGGACAAAGCTAGCAAGACTCTTCATGAGGCTCCCATATCTTATATCGAAAATGGCCTCGGTATACACATCACGGGCAGTAAGGATATAGCAGGCAATTTTACCACTTACTACCAACTACTATACGGCCTCATCCGGGAGGAGCGGCAGCCAGATCTGCAATGCTTCGTTGTGGACCTCCCAATGCCCAAATTGGGACTGGATGGCAGGGAGATACTCGAGGCCATTCATTAGAGGAACTGGGGGAAGCCTTGACGCAGTTTCAGTCAGGTAAGGCACCAGTACCCTGCAGAATTTTGGAAGCTCTCATGGCCTCAGGTGGGCTCACTTATGTTGTAAACATTCTGGGAGGCTCTGAAGAGATCTCCAGATGACCAACCTAGCGGTGATCCCAAAACCAGACTATATGGGCACATGGCACAGGGACTATTGCCCAATCTCTCTGTTAAAAACAGAAGGTAAAATCTGGTTTAAGGTGTTGGCCGATAGACTGTTGGGAGTGCTTGGTAAACTGGTACATCCCGATTAGTGGGGGGTTTTGCCTCGGCGGGCCACTAGGTACAACATCAGAAGGGTCAACAACCCTATTGAGATGAGTGCTGGCATGGCAGGCCATCAAGCTCAACTTTGAGCTTGACTTTTAGAAAGTGTTAAACTTGGTAGACTGGGAATACCTGTTCACACTACTAGCAAATTTACAATTTGGGCTGAAACACATTGACTTTATCCAACTGTTTACATTCCACACAAGGCCAGGGTATGAATTGGTACCGCTGTCTTCCCCCTGCTGCCATATAAGAAGGGGCAACCATCGAGGATGCCCTTTCGCCCCTTTAGTCTTTGCCTTAGAAATAGACCCCCTGGCAGCATGGGTAAGGGATGGTGCTTTTTCCATCGCTTCCTCTGGTCCTCGACGGTAAGTGACAAGATCTCACTATACACAGAGGACGTCCTGAATTTTCTGGATGATCCTCCCAGCTCAGGACCGCGAGCTCTGCAAATTTCACCAATCTATAGGGAATATTTGGACCTGCAGATCAACAAAGAAAAATCATCCATTTATCCCATAGACCGATGCCCGACAGCCATGCCCTTAGCCTTGGAACTACGAATATTACTGCAGGGTTTCAAATAGGGGAGACTGGCTGGAGACGTAAAATTCTGGAACTCCCCCCCCCACTATCTCCGCTTGGCTGCTCAGCCATCTTTAAGATGATCTCGCTACCAAGACTATTGTACCAATTACAAAATTTCCCCTCTCTGATAAGAAAACCCTTTGTTGTCATGGCCAACGCTCTGTTAAAAGAGCGCCTGTTAAATGCAGGACCGCCTGCAGGTTCTCTCAAAATGCTGAGATCCACCTTTGAGGGGGGCACTGCCACCCTAGACCTGTTGCAATTCTACAGGGTGGCACATCTCCTAATACTTAATGACTGGTGGGTTGAAAGATTTGAGGATCCAGTGTACGGGGTTTGTGGGCTCCGGGAGTTGCCTGCATTACAGTGCTGTTGAAGGTTTATTGCACACATTCTGAGGATGTTTAGTTCTCTCACACTTCTGGGAGGGAATGCTGACGACTTTGGGGATGGTCCTCGACTGGATGGTACCTGGGAATCAAAAATTGATCTTACTAAATTTCGCAGATGATGTGGAGGTTAACAGATAACCGAAGGCCCTGCTGTGGTTGGGTCTGCGTGTGGCCAAGCAGAACATTGCAAAGGAGTGGGGAAGTGCAGGGGTCTCAACCTGGGATGGTTGGGCAGAGGGCATGGATTTCTGTATGGGCTTGGAGCAGCCAGTTCTTCTGGCATGGGATTGCCCCCGTAAATACTTTGAGTCGGAAAGACGGGGCAAATTTACATAAAACTTTGCACACCCAGGCCATGGATCATAGACAAAGAGATGCGCTCCTGTTAGTCTACATTGTATTAAGATCTGAAAAGGGGGGGGGGGGTCCCTCTGCACGCCCCCTTTTCTTTGTGTGCAGTTACATTGCTCAGAGTGGTAGTGTGTGATGATAAAGATGATTAGCCTGCTTATCCTGTGTGCTGTGTGTCAGACCTGACCTTGGTTTTGTTTTGTATGTTCGAAAATCTAATAAAAATAGTTTTAAAAAAAATGCTTGGGATTATTTTAAATAAGAAGCATCCTGTTTTGCAAATATTTAAAGATACCTGTCAGAGTAAATTAATATTCTTCCTGTAAATCATTTAATGAGCAAAAAGCTCCATTGTTAGACAACTTGCCAATTGTATCAAGACGCTTACATGGCCATGTCTTACACATCTTATTTAAAAATATCTTTGGCACGTAGAAGTCCCCCAAAAGTGTAGCCGGTCAATTAATGTATAATAAAAAAATAACACCAGTCCTGCCAACTCCGGACCCCAACATAAATGATCTTAGATGTCACTAGTTGGGATCTGTAAGTGCAAGAAAGCAATCGGATGCATTTCATGCAGATTATTGTGATGGATAAAAGGCCTACACTCTTTTGGACCAATGTAAGTCATCAACAGTGTCATCCTGCTTCCCATGGCTGCCCAGAAATAAAATTTAAAGTTTGGTAGCGCCTCCTCACACTTGTAGAATGGCAAAATTGCAGTTTTATGAACCGAATAGCCTGTCCTGGTGTTTTTTTTAATTATTCCACAGAAAGCAAATAGAAGATGCTAAAATTCGAAAAAATAAGATTGCAACCAACAAAGAAAAAGATAGAAACAAATTTAGAAATTTAGTAAGAATATTTTTTTTGACAATGTTAGAGCATCCACTCAGGTTAACATGTGGGGGGGAGGGGCAGAGGGGCGGTTGCCCTGGGCGCAACATTTTAGGGGAATTCTTAGAGGCACAACATTTTAAAAGAAAAGAGGTAGGATACTTGCCTGCCCTGGGCGCATCAACCCACGCTACGCTGCTGCCTCAATTGTGTTTCCCTCATGGAACTGAGTTGCATAATGCAGTGGTACGGTGATTAGGCTTGCATTCCGGTCTATCTGTTTCGGAGGTATTAAGTAGTAGTTTAACAAAATATGTAATCTTTATAAATGAATTTGACTGGGAAATCCATTGAGTGCTACTATACAGACTGTTGAATTCTGAATCTCTTAACTCGGTCGACTTCCTCTTAACTCTGTCGACTTCCTGAGTAAGTTTTTTCTAATGCTCACTTTACTACCCTGAGAGTCAGATGCTAATAGGGTGTACATGGGCTCAGAATTCAGGCACCAGTAGGTTCAATCATAGATGCTAGGGGTAAATGGACTCAATCACCTTGTTTGAGGCCTATTAACCCCTATGTGCTTGTGGCCCCACCACTAACTGGTTCTATCAATAACTCCTACAACCACTGAAAAGCTTTTATGGGCATGTAGTCAAATTCGACTGCTCGCTTGACACAACTCTGTGTAATTGTAAATCATTATTTTACTTTGAGTGAAAAAGCACTACAAAATCATTAAATAAAATAGGAAATACTTTGGAGGTTCTCGGGCACCACCAGCTAATGTCCATGACCATTGAGGAAATATGTATTTACTTCTCCTCATTACTTCCTCTTTCTATGAATTATTATTTTGCAGGATGGTATCCTTTCCGGCACAAAAACAATCCTGCCTGCAACACAGGAACCCTTGCACCATGGTTCAAGGGTGCCCGTGTCAGCGCTAGGCAGCACACAGTCTACCAGCATCAGGCAACAGTAGAAATGCGCCATATCTTCCAACATATGGTGCATTTATGCTGCTTCCCCTTCACGCAGTGTAGCGCAGCAACTTTGCTCGCTGCCCTGCATTGAGTGAAGTGTTAGTAAATCTAGCCCTTGGTGTCTACAGGTCCAATGTTTGCCAGCACAGACTGGCAAAAAAAAAGAAAAAACAGGACAATCGTGAAGAACCAACAATTGGGCAGAGCCAATAACAAAGGGCAATGACCTTTTCTAAAACAAGAGTATTCAGTGCAATTCCATACAATCTCCACGTTGTAGACACGGTACACTGGAAATAAATTTCCACACGTCGGTAGAATGTGCAGGAACTGACATAGCTGCTGTTGATACTACATAGTCCAGAGTGTATGAGAGCTCATTCCTAGGTCCCAAACGCTATGATAGCCCTCTGCCGCCAAAGGGGGCACCCTATTCTTATTCTGGCTTACCAATGCCTGGCTCTTGCTCTGTGCAGGGCGAAAACAGGAAGACTAAGCGCCAGTAACTCAGCAATAAGGATTGCATGCCAACCATTTACCCTCCGGTCTTAAGCAGGTGAACCCAGAGCAGTTGACTGCAGTGGCAACTGGTGACATTTGATAGTGTTGCATCGTAAACGTTTAGGCTGAGTACCCTGTGGCGAGTGAGTGAACCTGACTGTCATAATAGGCGTTCGGGGGGTTCTCCCCTTGGGAATTTTTTTTTAAAAGAGCAGGAAAATGGTGCATTTTCAAGCAAAGTTGAGAAAGCAAGAAGGTTAATAAAATAAATCATATGTTTCCATTCTGAAATTGTGAGACTGTGAATTTAACAGTATGTGAAAGGAGTAGTAGTTTTCAGAGTGTCTCAATCATGCCCGTTATACTCATTCTATGTTGGATACGTGCACTCTTTTCTCTTCGCATCTTGTCAATCTTATCTTCAGCAGCCTCCTTTCACCGACTTCTGAATGCACTTACTCGCATCTCTTTCCCTTCACAATCCCCAAACACACAATGCACTGACTCACCTGTAAGCACTTTATTTTTATTCGCTTTTGCCTTCTTGATATTTTGGCAACTGTGTACCTCCATCACACAGAGTTGCATAGAATCACGATTGCAACTGGAATACGTGACTGTATCTCTGTTTGATCAGTGCAGAGGACAAGGATTGGATGACCAAGTATTCTGAACACCTTTTTGACCCACTGACAGGCACTGTGAGAAATTCACACTTCCTTCAGCCTTTGCTCCAGAGCTCACATTCCCATTATAAACACCTGAAGGCAATTCAATTCAAAGTATGCACTGGACAAGAGAAAAGAGATTGCATGGCAACCCGAGGCCTGAAACTGACAATTTATGTTCTCAGAAACGCTATGGTTTTTTTAATCGTCTAAACACAACTTTACTATATACGTGTGCTGACATGCCTATGCCTGTATTCTGATAAAGCGAACACCAATCAGTGATCAATATTGAGGGAAAGAGCAGGGATTACTGTTCCTCATATATAGCGTGTGACTGCTTTGACTTATGCAGACAGAGCTCCTGATCAATCACAAGAGGTCTTTCAAGAGTCATGTACTGCTGAATCTGATGAGTAAGTATACTTTGACAATACTGGGCAGTGCCTTGAGCTAGAACCCAGGAGATGGCAGAAGAAATATATTTTCAAGAGGATCACGAGCAAACGGCATACACTTGGCTCCTCTCATGCATTTACTTTTTTCATTTGACACACTTGGTATGAATGATTTAACCTTTTCTCACTGCCAGATTTGAGCCTCAGCTGCAGAAGAGCTGAGCGTGATCTAGATGTTGTGCCAAACACGCGATCAATAAAGAAAGACCAGGGCAGCAGGCCCACGGAGATAGAAATGAATCAACAAAACAAAGATAATCGATTTAATCAATAAACACAACATGTCACACAATTCAAGATAGACTGCTACAAAGTGTGCAAAAAGTTTAAGATAAAAAAACAACTTCCAAAATATGGATTTCAGTAATTCCCAACTGTATGTAGAGCAATGGTTTTAGAAATGTCCTTTAAAAGCACTCACTTCACAGCTCAGCAGGTAACTCGCTTGCAACACCACTAAACAAGCATTTGCAATGCAATAGGTCTCGCATTAGGAAAGTTTGATTCATTGGTATTGTAAATGACAAATATTCTATTTATGTGTTAGTTTTGAAAATAGAGTAAATTAATAGCTTTGTCATTTACAATGCCAATATTTTTAACTTTTGCAAACGTGACACCTATAGCATTTGCAATGCAATATGTGTTGTATTTACAGGACTTAGATGTATTAATGTTACAAATAACAATGACTTTTAATTTTATTAAATAATTAATACTCAAATAAAAGTTATTGTAATTTATAATGGCAAGAGCTTACATTTTTGTAAATAACTTTTAGGAAGATTATGTTCATTGTATTTTATTGTGATGAAAATCCAAGAACAGCAGTGAAATATTAACATCTTTTTGTGACATTTGTAATAAAGCTTGAAACATTGAGAGAACATATTGGAACCAGTTGTTGTTGAATGGTTGCACAGAGTGATGCTGTTGCGTTCAGTGGTGCTGAGTGATGCTGTTGCGTTCAGTGGTGCTGAGTTATGCTGTGGCCTTCAGTGGTGCTGAGTGATGCTGTGGCCTTCAGTGGTGCTGAGTGATGCTGTGGCGTTCAGTGGTGCTGAATGATGCTGTGGCATTCAGTGGTGCTGTGGCTTTGAGTGGTGCTGAGTGATGCAGTGGCGTTGAGTGATGCAGTGGCGTTGAGTGATGCAGTGGCATTGAGTGATGCTGTGGCGTTGAGTGATGCTGTGGCATTGAGTAATGCTGTGGCGTTGAGGGGTGCTGTGGCATTGAGGGGTGCTGTGGCATTGAGGGGTGCTGTGGCATTGAGGGGTGCTGTGGCTTTGAGTGGTGCTGAGTGATTCTGTGGCGTTGAGTGATGCTGTGGCATTGAGTGATGCTGTGGCGTTGAGTGATGCTGTGGCGTTGAGTGATGCTGTGGCGTTGAGTGATGCTGTGGCGTTGAGTCAAGCTGTTGCATTGAGTAATGCTGTGGCGTTGAGGGGTTCTGTGGCATTGAGGGGTTCTGTGGCATTGAGGGGTGCTGTGGCATTGAGCGGTGCTGTGGCATTCAGTGGCGCTGAGTGATTCTGTGGCGCTGAGTGATTTTGTGGTGCTGAGTGATGCTGTGGCATTGAGTGATGCTGTGGCATTGAGTGATGCTGTGGCGTTGAGTGATGCTGTGGCATTGAGTGATGCTGTGGCGTTGAGTGATGCTGTGGCATTGAGTAATGCTGTGGTGTTGAGTAATGCTGTGGCATTGAGTAATGCTGTGGCGTTGAGTGGTGCTGTGGCATTGAGGGGTGCTGTGGCATTGAGGGGTGCTGTGGCATTCAGTGGCGCTGAGTGATTCTGTGGCGCTGAGTGATTCTGTGGCGCTGAGTGATTTTGTGGCGCTAAGTGATTTTGTGGCGCTGAGTGATGCTGTGGTGTTGGGTGGTGCTGTGGCGTTGAGTGGCGCTGTGGCATTTAGTGGTGCTTTGGCATTCAGGGGTGCTGTGATGTTGAGTGGTGCTGAGTGATTCTGTGGCATTGAGTGATGCTGTGGCATTGAGTAATGCTGTGGCGTTGAGTAATGCTGTGGCATTGAGTAATGCTGTGGCGTTGAGGGGTTCTGTGGCATTGAGGGGTGCTGTGGCATTGAGGGGTGCTGTGGCATTGAGGGGTGCTGTGGCATTCAGTGGCGCTGAGTGATTCTGTGGCGCTGAGTGATTTTGTGGCGCTAAGTGATTTTGTGGCACTGAGTGATGCTGTGGCACTGAGTGATGCTGTGGCACTGAGTGATGCTGTGGCATTGAGTGATGCTGTGGCATTGAGTGATGCTGTGGCATTGAGTAATGCTGTGGTGTTGAGTAATGCTGTGGCATTGAGTAATGCTGTGGCGTTGAGTGGTGCTGTGGCATTGAGGGGTGCTGTGGCATTCAGTGGTGCTGAGTGATGCTGTGGTGTTGGGTGGTGCTGTGGCGTTGAGTGGTGCTGTGGCGTTGAGTGGCGCTGTGGCATTTAGTGGTGCTTTGGCATTCAGTGGTGCTGTGATGTTGAGTGGTGCTGAGTGATGCTGTGGCATTGAGTAATGCTGTGGCATTGAGTGATGCTGTGGCATTGAGGGATGCTGTGGCATTGAGGGATGCTGTGGCATTGAGGGATGCTGTGGCATTGAGGGATGCTGTGGCATTGAGGGATGCTGTGGCATTGAGGGATGCTGTGGCATTGAGTGGTGCTGTGGCATTGAGAAGTGCTGTGGCATTGAGGGGTGTTGTGGCATTGAGGGGTGCTAAGTGATTCTGCGGTGCTAAATGATGCTGTGGCATTGAGTGGTGCTGTGGCATTCAGTGGTGCTGTGGCGTTGAGTGGTGCTGAGTGATGCTGTGGCGTTGAGTGATGCTGTGGCGTTGAGTGATGCTGTGACTTTGAGTTATGCTGTGGCATTGAGTGATGCTGTGGCGTTGAGTGATGCTGTGGCGTTGAGTGATGCTGTGGCGTTGAGTGATGCTGTGGCGTTGAGGGATGCTGTGGCATTGAGTGGTGCTGTGGCGTTGAGGGGTGCTGTGGTGTTGAGGCGGTGCTGTGGCGTTGAGGCGGTGCTGTGGCGTTGAGGCGGTGCTGTGGCGTTGAGGCGGTGCTGTGGCGTTGAGGCAGTGCTGTGGCATTGAGGGGTGCTGTGGCGTTGAGGGGTGCTGTGGCATTCAGTGGTGCGGAGTGATGCTGTTGCGCTGAGTGATGCTGTGGCATTGAGTGGTGCTGTGGCATTCAGTGGTGCTGTGGCATTGAGTGGTGCTGAGTGATGCTGTGGCATTGAGTGATGCTGTGGCATTGAGTGATGCTGTGGCATTGAGTGATGCTGTGGCGTTGAGTGATGCTGTGGCGTTGAGTGATGCTGTGGCATTGAGTGATGCTGTGGCGTTGAGTGATGCTGTGACGTTGAGTGATGCTGTGACGTTGAGGGATGCTGTGGCATTGAGGGATGCTGTGGCATTGAGGGATGCTGTGGCATTGAGTGGTGCTGTGGCATTGAGTGATGCTGTGGCGTTGAGTGGTGCTGTGGCGTTGAGGCGTTGAGTGGTGCTGTGGCGTTGAGTGGTGCTGTGGCATTGAGTGGTGCTGTGGTGTTGAGGGGTGCTGTGACGTTGAGGGGTGCTGTGACGTTGAGGGATGCTGTGGTGTTGAGGGATGCTGTGGTGTTGAGGGATGCTGTTGCATTGAGTGATGCTGTGGCATTGAGTGATGCTGTGGCATTGAGTGGTGCTGTGGCGTTGAGTGGTGCTGTGGCGTTGAGGGGTGCTGTGGCATTGAGGGGTGCTGTGGCATTGAGGGGTGCTGTGGCATTGAGGGGGGCTGTGGCGTTGAGGGGTGCTGTGGCGTTGAGGGGTGCTGTGGCGTTGAGTGGTGCTGGGGCGTTGAGTGGTGCTGTAGCGTTGAGTGGTGCTGTAGCGTTGAGTGGTGCTGAGTGGTGCTGAGTGATGCTGTGGCGTTGAGAGATGCTCTGGCATTGAGAGATGCTGTGGCGTTGAGAGATGCTGTGGCATTGAGAGATGCTGTGGCGTTGAGAGATGCTGTGGCATTGAGTGATGCTGTGGCATTGAGGATGCTGTGGCATTGAGGATGCTGTGGCGTTGAGTGATGCTGTGGCATGGAGTGGTGCTGTGGCATGGAGTGGTGCTGTGGCATGGAGTGGTGCTGTGGCATGGAGTGGTGCTGTGGCATGGAGTGGTGCTGTGGCATGGAGTGGTGCTGTGGCGTTGAGCGGTGCTGTGGCATTCAGTGGTGCTGAGTGGTGCTGTGGCGTTGAGTGGTGCTGTGGCATTGAGTGATGCTGTGGCGTTGAGTAATGCTGTGGCATTGAGTAATGCTGTGGCGTTGAGGGGTTCTGTGGCATTGAGGGGTTCTGTGGCATTGAGGGGTGCTGTGGCATTGAGGGGTGCTGTGGCATTCAGTGGCGCTGAGTGATTCTGTGGCGCTGAGTGATTTTGTGGTGCTGAGTGATGCTGTGGCATTGAGTGATGCTGTGGCGTTGAGTGATGCTGTGGCATTGAGTGATGCTGTGGCGTTGAGTGATGCTGTGGCATTGAGTAATGCTGTGGTGTTGAGTAATGCTGTGGCATTGAGTAATGCTGTGGCGTTGAGTGGTGCTGTGGCATTGAGGGGTGCTGTGGCATTGAGGGGTGCTGTGGCATTCAGTGGCGCTGAGTGATTCTGTGGCGCTGAGTGATTTTGTGGCGCTAAGTGATTTTGTGGCGCTGAGTGATGCTGTGGTGTTGGGTGGTGCTGTGGCGTTGAGTGGCGCTGTGGCATTTAGTGGTGCTTTGGCATTCAGGGGTGCTGTGATGTTCAGTGGTGCTGAGTGATGCTGTGGCATTGAGTAATGCTGTGGCGTTGAGTAATGCTGTGGCATTGAGTAATGCTGTGGCGTTGAGGGGTTCTGTGGCATTGAGGGGTGCTGTGGCATTGAGGGGTGCTGTGGCATTGAGGGGTGCTGTGGCAATTAGTGGCGCTGAGTGATTCTGTGGCGCTGAGTGATTTTGTGGCGCTAAGTGATTTTGTGGCGCTGAGTGATGCTGTGGCATTGAGTGATGCTGTGGTGTTGAGTGATGCTGTGGCATTGAGTGATGCTGTGGCGTTGAGTGATGCTGTGGCATTGAGTAATGCTGTGGTGTTGAGTAATGCTGTGGCATTGAGTAATGCTGTGGTGTTGAGTGGTGCTGTGGCATTGAGGGGTGCTGTGGCATTCAGTGGTGCTGAGTGATGCTGTGGTGTTGGGTGGTGCTGTGGCGTTGAGTGGCGCTGTGGCATTTAGTGGTGCTTTGGCATTCAGTGGTGCTGTGATGTTGAGTGGTGCTGAGTGATGCTGTGGCATTGAGTAATGCTGTGGCATTGAGTGATGCTGTGGCATTGAGGGATGCTGTGGCATTGAGGGATGCTGTGGCATTGAGGGATGCTGTGGCATTGAGGGATGCTGTGGCATTGAGGGATGCTGTGGCATTGAGTGGTGCTGTGGCATTGAGTGGTGCTGTGGCATTGAGGAGTGCTGTGGCATTGAGGGGTGCTGTGGCATTGAGGGGTGCTAAGTGATTCTGCGGTGCTAAATGATGCTGTGGCATTGAGTGGTGCTGTGGCATTCAGTGGTGCTGTGGCGTTGAGTGGTGCTGAGTGATGCTGTGGCATTGAGTGATGCTGTGGCGTTGAGTGATGCTGTGACGTTGAGTGATGCTGT
Organism: Lissotriton helveticus; assembly: GCF_964261635.1. NCBI lineage: Eukaryota > Metazoa > Chordata > Amphibia > Caudata > Salamandridae > Lissotriton > Lissotriton helveticus. The sequence continues at coordinate 652,858,158 of NC_136063.1, read as the reverse complement.
GGCATTGAGTGATGCTGTGGCGTTGAGTGATGCTGTGGCGTTGAGTGATGCTGTGGCGTTGAGGGATGCTGTGGCATTGAGTGGTGCTGTGGCGTTGAGGGGTGCTGTGGTGTTGAGGCGGTGCTGTGGCATTGAGGCGGTGCTGTGGCGTTGAGGCGGTGCTGTGGCGTTGAGGCAGTGCTGTGGCATTGAGGGGTGCTGTGGCGTTGAGGGGTGCTGTGGCATTCAGTGGTGCGGAGTGATGCTGTTGCGCTGAGTGATGCTGTGGCATTGAGTGGTGCTGTGGCGTTGAGTGGTGCTGTGGCATTCAGTGGTGCTGTGGCATTGAGTGGTGCTGAGTGATGCTGTGGCATTGAGTGATGCTGTGGCATTGAGTGATGCTGTGGCGTTGAGTGATGCTGTGGCATTGAGTGATGCTGTGGCGTTGAGTGATGCTGTGGCGTTGAGTGATGCTGTGATGTTGAGTGATGCTGTGACGTTGAGGGATGCTGTGGCATTGAGAGATGCTGTGGCATTGAGTGGTGCTGTGGCATTGAGTGATGCTGTGGCGTTGAGTGGTGCTGTGGCGTTGAGGCGTTGAGTGGTGATGTGGCGTTGAGTGGTGCTGTGGCATTGAGTGGTGCTGTGGTGTTGAGGGGTGCTGTGACGTTGAGGGGTGCTGTGACGTTGAGGGATGCTGTGGTGTTGAGGGATGCTGTGGTGTTGAGTGGTGCTGTTGCATTGAGTGATGCTGTGGCATTGAGTGATGCTGTGGCATTGAGTGGTGCTGTGACGTTGAGGGGTGCTGTGGCATTGAGGGGTGCTGTGGCATTGAGGGGTGCTGTGGCATTGAGGGGTGCTGTGGCGTTGAGTGGTGCTGGGGCGTTGAGTGGTGCTGGGGCGTTGAGTGGTGCTGTAGCGTTGAGTGGTGCTGTAGCGTTGAGTGGTGCTGAGTGGTGCTGAGTGATGCTGTGGCGTTGAGAGATGCTCTGGCATTGAGAGATGCTGTGGCGTTGAGAGATGCTGTGGCATTGAGAGATGCTGTGGCGTTGAGAGATGCTGTGGCATTGAGTGATGCTGTGGCATTGAGTGATGCTGTGGCATTGAGGATGCTGTGGCATTGAGGATGCTGTGGCGTTGAGTGATGCTGTGGCGTTGAGTGATGCTGTGGCGTTTAGAGATGCTGCGGCGTTGAGTGGTGCTGTGGCATGGAGTGGTGCTGTGGCATGGAGTGGTGCTGTGGCATGGAGTGGTGCTGTGGCGTTGAGCGGTGCTGTGGCATTCAGTGGTGCTGAGTGGTGCTGTGGCGTTGAGTGGTGCTGTGGCGTTGAGTGGTGCTGTGTTGTTGAGTGGTGCTGTGGCGTTGAGTGGTGCTGTGGCATTGAGTGGTGCTGTGGCATTGAGTGGTGCTGTGGCATTGAGTGGTGCTATGGCATTGAGGGGTGCAACACCAGCAATTCTTCCAGCATAGAGCAGCAAGATTAATGCAATACAAACCAAAAGAAATAACAAAATCTACCCTACAGATTCAGATACACCACCAAGCAGGCTTGCAAACGGAACACTGTGCGTGTTCAGGTTAAGTACCGGCTTTCGGGGCCAGAAATGTGCACATGCTACGTTCGGCGGACATCAGCTAAATGCTGTTTGCGCTTGACTAGGTAAGTTAATGGACACAGCGGGGGAGCCCTGCGTTGTCCGGAGAAGTAAATCGAGCTGCCTTTAAAGTGCGGCTCGGCCGTGAGGAGGCATAAAAGGTTGGTTGTAGTAAATAAAAGGCTCGCAGATAATGTAGCCCAAGCCTGAATTGCTGTCCAGTTAAGGGGAGCCCATGAGGAATGTGAATGAGTACTACGTAAAGTAAACTGCAAATGACATTTTGCAAATAACAATTCGCAAAAATGAATGTTTATGAGCTCTGGTGACAAGAGAACATACATTTACACATAAAATGTATGATGAGTTCATAATGGCTGCAGATTAAGCTCGCATGCGTCGTAAAACAATGAGGTAACATGAGGAATTGTAGAAGTGCGGCTCGGCCGTGAAGAGACATACAAGGTTAATTAAAAACTAACGTTAGCAAAAAAAGCGCACACAATGCTCGTAAAAGGATTGTGTGAAACGCACAGTAGTTGGATATGAAGCTATAATGAAATGAGACGCCTAATAAAGGTAGGAAAGAGATACGAACTTGTAGTGTGATGGGGACATAGCAAAATGGCTTAATAAGAGGACAGCAGCTGCAAACAAATAACGCTAGTTTTGTGAATAGTGATACTACATACGTAATGGACCCTGAAGTTGTAGTGAAATGTTTGCAAACAAGTACGGATTAGTAGTTTGTTAAAATATTTTATAAGAGGCTTAGAATGGTGGAGCAGTCATCACGAGAACTTCGGATGGGGATTGGGGGGGCGGGGGATCGAGCGAGTGGGAGGGAACGAGCATGGGTGTCCGGCTGGCATGTGGCAGACCCGTGAAAAACAATCACTTCAGAGCAGCGCATTGCTTTGAAGTCTCATGGCGGGGGCGGGGGAGCAGCTTGGGAGGCAAACGAGCATATGGGGACGGGGTGTGAGGCCAAGCGCGCGCCTGGCGAAGCGTCACGCTTCAGTAGACAACATGCATTGGGAGGAATCCGCTTGTTCAAGAGTGTTGTTTCCCCTGCAATAGTTCAGAGCTATAAATAGCTCGACCTAAAAAGAATGATATTCTGTGTCATCGGGAAGATTCAAGTGATTCCATCAATTAAAGCCAATACCAGCTTTCAAGCACCCTTTACAATTGCAGATTGACCAGTTGTGCACATTCGTATTTCTTTCAGGGAAGCAGGAACCCTGGCAAGAAGGCTTGTTTAGCTGTCTGCACCTGCTTCGGATTACCAGCACAGAAGACTGCCTGCCTTATGCTTCAGTTGAAGCATTTTAGCTGTCCCAGTTAACCATCCTGAGACAATTGTCTTTTGAGTGAGAGCGGGGGAGATTTTTATCTTAAATTAAAAAACAGTATTAGCTTAAATTAAAAACCAGTATGGGCATGTCGCACCCCTCAGAGACCGCCCACTTTGACCACTGAGTGAGGCGCATGAGACAATCTCTGGAGTAATGCCAAGGCCCTTGTTTGCAGTGATCCGCGGCCTGGTCTGTAATAATCAAGGTGCCTCTGTTTGCAGTTAGCCCAGTGCCGGTAGTAGAACTTCTTAACAGGGAGGTGTGAAAGTAATTATCAGACAAGGGATAACCTTGTCTGATAATTACTATCACACCTACCTGTTAAGAAGTTCTACTACCAGTACTTCTTCCCCCAAGTGCTCCATTTTTCATGCTCTCTAGGGGCATGCAGAACTTTGTAGAAATAGTGGCAACTGGGAAAACGAAATCACTGCACCGCCAAGTATAGTAACATAATTTGTATTCTTTACAACACTATTGCCCACCTCAAATGGCCAGCTGCTAAATGGTCTTAAATGATTTAAACTTGAACATGGAGAATGAGAGGCAAAACATAGATTAACACAAAAAATGCAACATCAAGTCCAATAAACAAAAACAATTCCATAATTGTGGATAAATATTCTTAAAGAGATCTTTTATTATTTCTTCTTATTTTCCAGTCTTGGAATTGTTACAAACGGACGCCACCAACGCGTTTCGCCCTAGACAAGGGCTTCTTCAGGGCTGCGAACATGAATAAAAAGGCAAACACTACTACACAGACTGAGAACAAATATATAAGGAATAAGACATGTACTGTTACAGTAATTAAGACCATATATGTGTGACAAAGACTAAACACATCAAAAAGTACAATTCAATCTGGATCTATGTGCAGTAAAAAGCAAGAGAAGAGCCAAAATACTTTTTTCTTTCTTAATAAACATGAATATACATTGAGTGAAGCAGTGTTAATCGTCACCAAAGTGCAATCCTCCCTTCGCATATTTCATATTTCCATAAAGCAGGTAATACAAACCGAAAACAAAAGGAATTTAGAGACGTTGAATGACAGAAATAAGTTCCTGTGCAAAACATCAGAGCACACATGAAGGGCAGACCAAAACATAAATCAACCCCAAGGTGCATTTCTCCCCTTTGAAATCATTTTCAAGAATTTCATCGAATAAGAGATGTGAATAAAACGAAAGACAGTAAAGATTTAAGGGATTAATAAAATAAAGAGGCAGAAGTGTCTTGGTTAAAAGAAACATCGGTGCAGATATATGAGATTATGTTTTATTTCTAAGAACATGTAGTCTGAGCTGATCTTGTATGCAACCAAGGAATCAGCAAGCACACAAATGTGTGCCATTTAGTTAGCCTGTGTGGAAAAAGATTCCAAGAGTACTCACCTTTCAAAATTTAAATATTGAGGTAAAGATGTAACTGTGTACAAGGAGTCCTACCAAGGTTCCAAGACTTTCACTGCCTACTACAAAACAACAAAACAACAGATTGTAATATTCTAGTATCAATGTTGCAGAGCAACATACACATTACAAGAGATTGATATAGTTCCAGCCAGTCCATATCATTTTGATCGACAAGTGAGCTATGCATACTTGGCAACCAGGTGCTATACACACAACCAAAAAGCTGTGACAGGATAACCACATAATGTGCAAAGGCCGATACTAATTCCTCTCCCATAAAGGTGGTGCCAGCCATCCAGGGGGGAACCCAAAGTGAAAGACGAAGTGGTATGAACCACTATCTATCCTACATGTTGTGCGCAGATGCTTTGCACAGTAACTTTCTGTTGGCCAACTTCTCTGAATTCCTTGTGTTTTCGGTTCTGTTTGTATTACCTGCTTCATGGAAATATGAAATATGCGAAGGGAGGAATGCACGCATAATGTTCTTTGTGAAAACAATTGTTTCAAGTGAACACAAATCGGTTATTTCAAGTTAATGCAAATCGATTATTTCAAGCTAAATTGCATGCATCTGCGGAGGAGTTAAATCATGCAAACCTCTACTTGAACCATTGCTGTAATATACATGTTGGAATTTCCTTTGAGCTTTACCTTGTAACTTTAACCCTGAGGCTTCTTACAGTGGTGGGTCCCCAACCCGTGCTCCCAGCTAACCAAGCACGTCAGCAACCCCAAAGCAAAACTCAATGGGTTTCTTGACACTTTTCTCAGACATCTTATTCCCCACGACTATTATCCATCATGGAATAAAAGTGCCACAAATTACCACAAAAACAAACCACTGTCGTAATAAGCACGCCTGGTTGCATAGGTGAGTTCGCCTAAGGAGTGAGTGGGTACCTTGCGGCCAGCCTCGGATTGGTTAGACGGGCAAACGGGCATCGGCCGATGGGCCTCTGGCTGAGGCCAGTTGGTGGGCCGTTTTTTAGGTCTCGGCCTCTCGCTGGCGAGATTTTATGTTTCTAGAGTATGGGGCTTAAACCCGCCCCTCTTCTCCATTGGCTGGCCTTCTAAATGCTGGCCAGCCATTGGAGAAGAGGTTTGTCTGTCCATTTAAGCCCCGTCTTTTTTGGATTTAGGGGGGTGTTTTTTAGGTTCTTTCTCTCCTCTTCCCATTGGCTGGAATTTTGCATTCCAGCCAATGGGAAGAGGAGAGAAAGAAAAACACACCCCCAGTCTGAAAATGACCGGGCGTTTCTCCGAGGCATTTCTGCTTGACCTCGGAGAAACATGGTGCTGTTCATGGCGTGGTCCGAGGAGTAAACATGTTATTGTGCCTCTAATACACCCCAACCTGCCAGCAGTTCTTCTATTTTCATTTATCGTGGCATACACATGTACAACATCCTGTTATGCGGCAGGCGGGTGGCTCTCCCTCCCCTCGCCCAGGCGGCGGCGGCTCCCTCCTCCTCTCCCCCCTCCTCGGTGTCCGTCCTGCTGCCCTCCTCAGCTCACTTCAGGAAGAGGAGCATCTACGTCCAGTGCGTTCCGCGAGACAGGAGGAAGCAGGAAGCGGACGGAATCCCACCCCGCGCTCCTGAAACGTGAAGTAGAGCGGCGTTTGCACCCGGGGCTCCCGTGCTGTGAGGGAGAGCCCCGTGGTGCCGAGGGAGCCACGGAGAACTACTGCGGTGGCTGGTGGGGCTCCCATGTGGAGGCAGTGTGAGCAGCTGGCCATGAGTGAGAAAAAGCAAATAGCCCAAGCGCAAGCAAATGCTCGTACTGCGCCCGTGTGTGTCCGATATGCTCGGCTCAAGCACGCCCCTGCCACCTCCCCTCCTCCCTGACACACACAGACGGACAGACACCACCCCTCAGGTCTAAACTCCGAAGCTCTGGGAGGCTACCGCCATTACGAGCTCTCTGGCGTCATGTACAAGCATTTGTCCCTCCCCCTGCGTCCACCGCCCCGCTGGAGCCCCCTCTCCCGGGAATCCCAGAGCATTGTCTACACACCCCGCCCGGCCGGCCAGGGACACATGGGCGGAGCAGCCGGGAGCCGGGATGGGACCGAGGAGGAACCCGCAGAAACAGCCGAGGAGGGCACGGAGACGGATGTGCAGGGAATGCTGGCTCCAGACCCAGCTCTGTGCCCCGCATATGGCGCCTGGACTTATTTGACGGTCGCGTTTCACTTAGACTGCTATCGCTGGTCGACAGACACCGGTGACCTACGTACTGGAGGATACAGACCTCAGTAGGGTGGAGGCGCAAGTGGGGCTGCATAGCGTGTACTGCAGAACACAGCTATCGGCAAACTACAGGCAGCAGTGGACTTCAGAGACTCGTGGAATACAGACATCAGTGACACACAGACACCAGTAGAACACAGACACCAGTGACCACAGACACCAGGGACTTTTGGTCTGCAGACGCCAGTGACTACAGGCACTTGCGATCTACAAGCACCAGTTGATAGACTCTTGCGGGCTACATGCACAAGTGAGTGCAGACTCTCTTGTGTTCTGTTTCTGTCGCCTCTCTCTCAGGCTCACCCAGCCTTTCCTCTTCAGTTTCTTCTTCTCTCTTTTTGATTCCGTTCTCTTGTACCACTGTAACCCCCACTCTTTCTAAACACCTCTCCCCCTTCTCCCTGCCCCTCTTCTCTCTTCCCGATCTCTCTCCTCTTATTTTCGCCGTGTCTTTTTCTTCATATATGCCTCTCCCTCTCCACTCTGTTCCTTGAGTTCTCGCCCTCACTTTCAGCCCTACCGCCTTCACCTCCCCAAACTCGCTCCATCCTCTCTCTCGTAGGCCTCAGCCTGTCTCTCTTTTCTTTCTCTCGATTACTACCAGTGCCCCCCAGTCCTGTATGTTCTCTACTTCTATCACTCTCCAGTTTATGCCATATTTTCAGTACCCAGATCTCACTCTGCCCTCCCTCTCCCTGTCTGACTCTAAACAATTTCACCCCTTCCTGTTCCAGCCGGCACTCTAAGGCAGCAACCATTTCTGGGACATAAAAGTGTCTCTAAGAGGTGCAGGTTTGTGAAATTATCGTATGCGCCCTTTTCATTCAGTCCTGCATTTTTAGCCGACTGAACTTTTGTATGGCTATATTTTTGGGCTCTTAAGTGTAGGTTGTAATTAAAAGTTTTTTCATCACTGCTGCAATTAGACACTGCGGGGGAGGGGGCTGGCAGTGAAGCAAGGCGGAGCAGGCTGGCACCGGACAGCAAGAGATCCGGGGAGGGGGCAAGGCTGGAGACAGGGCAGGGTAGAAACGGGGGTAGGGGACAAGAGCGGCGAGTCATGTGTGTGAGAGACAGTGTGTGTGTGAGAAACAGTGTGTGTGTGAGAAACAGTGTGTGTGTGAGAGGCAGTGTGTGTGTGAGAGGCAGTGTGTGTGTGAGAGGCAGTGTGTGTGTGAGAGGCAGTGTGTGTGTGAGAGGCAGTGTGTGTGTGAGAGGCAGTGTGTGTGTAAGAGGCAGTGTGTGTGTGAGAGGCAGTGTGTGTGTGTGAGAGACAGTGTGTGTGTGTGTGTGTGAGAGAGGCTGTGTGTGTGTGTGAGTGAGAGACTGTGTGTGTGTGAGACTGTGTGTGTGTGAGAGAGTGTGGGTGGCTCTGTGTGTGTGTGGGTGGCTCTGTGTGTGTGTAGCTCTGTGTGTGTGTGGCTCTGTGTGTGTGGGGGGGCTCTGTGGGTGTGTGGGGGTACTTTATGTGGGTGCAAATGCAATAGGTCTCGCATTTGCGAGAGATTAAGCTATTGGCATTGTAAATGACAATGCCATTTATTTATATTATTAAAAACATAAACAAAAATAGTGTCATGAGCAATGCCAATAGCTCTAACTTTAACAAAGACGAGACCATTGCATTGTAAATGCTTGTTTGGACTCCACCCTTTGTAGCCCAGCATGAAAGGCTGTTACACCCTTGACAAAACATGACCCCATGCAGCTGAAGTCAGGCCAGCGGGCTAATGTGGCAGAATGACAATAGGCTGCTCTGACTGCCACATAAGGTGTGCCTGCCTCTGTCCAGGTGTAACAGAGGCCTCAAGGAGCTGCTGGTGGGAATCCATTAGCACCTACTTTTCAGGGGCCTGCAGCAGGGGAGAGGACTGGAGCATCGAGAGGTGGGAGTTTGTGAGGCCCAGTGATTAAGTGCCTCAGTTTTTGCCCTCCTCCATTCCAAGCAAGCAGTGGAGATAATTCTGTATCTGCTCTTCTCCTTTGTCAGCCACATAACAATTGCTGCAGTCAAAAGGGACAGGTTATTGACTTTGAAACTGGGAAACCAGGTTCAAGTCCCACCGTCACTTCATCATCTTGTGATTCTGGGCAAATCACTTAATCCTCAGGAACCTAAAAAAAATATGACCCTCTTTAATGTTAACTGGTGCACATATAAAGTGCTCCGATGCCTCTGGGCCTAGTTCGTGCTATATAAAACTTCATTTAAACAAAAAGGAGGGAGAAAAGTGATCAATTGATCAACAGACACAATTTACCACTCAAGAGGGTGGAAGGTCCAGTAACAGCTTGTGTCCGTGTCTAGTACTGGGCAAGCAAAAGGGGGCTGCTGAACTGTTCCTGTGGAGGGATAGGAAAGTATTGACTGGCGTGACCAATGGTGTTCGTGTGACACCCTGGGGCATCCATTATGTCGGATGAATTTGCCTCACACACCCAGAAGGGTGTCATGCTTCATCATCGGCGTATGCTCCTCGTCGGGGAGGCGGTGCAATCCCCAACGGGCTCACCTCAAAGAGGGGCGCTTTGGCGGAGATCTTTTTATCCGACGGCCTTTTGATGAGGTGGGGGTATGTGGGCAGGATGGTATAGTGATGTGCTAGGGAGGTTAAAATGTAGCAAGGGGTACCGGAATTCACTTTATTCTGGGGGTCCCCTGGCTGCAATTAAAAGGTGGGGCTAGCTCGCTAGGTGTCAACAGGTCAATGCAAGTGATCCTAGAGGAGACTAGAAGTGAAGGTGGTCGACATGTTTCTCGCACAGTGTCTAGTTACACGCGATTCATCAGGACCTTAATAAAAGTGAAAAAAGGGGGGGGAGGAACATTAATAACATGCTAGTGTCATGTATGTGGTGTATGTTACCTCTGTGGATTCTCCTATGCCTAATGGTTAAGGATTAGTTGCCACATGAGGGATCGGCGGGGTCGAACAACAGGGATGAGCCCATTAAGTGTAGCTCCAATCGCCAGTGTCCGTGTGGGGAGACCTACCCATGTCCGCCGAGCTCGAGTAGATCACTTCTTGTAAGGAAAGTGACACTATATTTATTTTTGTATTTACACACTAGAATCATTCCCTTTCTCAGAACATACATGTGATGCCAGCCGCAAGTAAAACCAAAAAACACATATGCACCTTTCACCAAACTCTGAACATTGAAGGGCCTCTCTTAAGCACTGCAAAAAATAAAATGAACATTATAAAAAATATGAGTGTAAAAGGCAGTTTAGGTCTCTGCCGTATCATGTTACCCAATGAACATTAAGTAAAACATCCACAGCAAACGTATGGGTAAAAAACACAATTGTGCCTAGTATTTTTGATAACTGTGATTCTAAAGTATATTTTTTTCCTTGGAATGTTAATTTCCTATTTAGGTACTGGCTCTATAAGCTATAAAATACTTTTATTGCCGCAAATGTTTGTCATCATTTAGCTTCATTAACTAAGCAGTGTATTATTAAAGGTTGCAATCTATGAATGTGGGCCACTTTTTTGTGGCTGCCTGGGCCGAATTGTGTCCCCAATCCAACTCTGCTTGCGGCCCGTTTCAAGAGCCGGTGCTTAAGCGTTTTTTTGTTTTAATTCCAAGTTCAGAGCTACTAGGGATTTCCCTGTCACTGTTTGCTTTTCCTACCTTCGGCAACCCGTCCACTAAACAATTCGAACTAATATTATTTACACAGCGATTCCGTTTCATTTATCATTACACGGTTATATATGGTTATTTTACTCCTGCTGCTTTCAAGGCTGATGCCAAGCAAACGTTTGTGGGTTATTAAAACAAAGCAAATTACCCTGGCATTTCGTACACATTAAGACTTGGCCAACAATCTTTTTACGCTTTAAACTGCTGTATTCAGACGGAGCTCTGCAAGGGCGGCAAGGCTACTTCCTTTGTGTACAAACTATTCATTAAACCTCTCATATTTGCACTTTAAGAACAGGCAGTTAAAGTAAACACTGCTTTAAACATCACCTGGACGAGCAGTCGGATCACGTGCACCTGTGGTAAAACCTGCTCTAAATTATGGGTTGGCTCACAATTGTGCAAAGTTTGCAGTGGACACACAATCTGGGGAGTTTTCCTATGTAAGCTTGGTTGGGATAATTGATCCCGAAAAAAGGTCATGGGAGTGGCTACCAGTAATGTTGGTAACATCCACAAAGTTGTAATATTGCGAGTATTCTCCAACGTTCCAAATGGAGTTTCCCAAATAAATGTACTCATAGCACTACTTTAACAGCAATATTATTTGTGCTTATAGGGTGTGAACGCACCTCAATGCAACCCCATAATTTCTGGCATGCATGGACAACAGTTCTTACCATGGAAAAATGGTTTCCTAGTCTTAAAGAGAACATGGTAGGGCTGTGTGCAAATGTACATTTCCCTCAGTGCTGACTTGGTAGACTGTCCACTTTCACACAGTTTTACCCAGCTGCTGGAATGTTCTTACAATCGGCCAGAAAAGTGACAGTTGAATAAATCATGCTCAAAGGACTACTGGCGCTCGCAACTACTTGGCATAGCACTTTTTAATATTATTTACGTCTATACTAACTTGTACTAGGAATAGTATGCCCTCTGTAGCTTGCGCATCCCCCGCATGTTAAATCCCTACATGAGCGGTCTCTAAACTGTCCACTTTTGGTACAAAGTCATCTATGTACAGTCACTTCATAACAACATTGCTTTTTAACTTCTTGTTGTTTATATTCAGATTTTATGTATCTTACTTTTAACTTTTCTAATTCATATTTTTTTCCGTTTTTGTAAAGGATTTTAATTAATCTTACAATAAAGTATTTCAATTCACTTTCACAGTCTGCTGCTCGTCGCTGCCTCTCCCCTGCTCGTCTCTGCCTCTCCCCTGCTCGTCTCTGCCTCTCCTCTGCCTCTCCTCTTCTCATCTCTGCCTCTCCACTGCTCATCTCTGCCTCTCCCCTGTTCTTCTTGCCTCTCTCCTCCTCTACTCTGCCTCCCCCAGCTCTACCCTGCCTCTCCCCAGCTCTACCCTGCCTCTCCCCAGCTCTACCCTGCCTCTCCCCAGCTCTACCCTGCCTCTCCCCAGCTCTACTCTGCCTCTCCCCTGCCCATCTCTGCCTCTCCCCTGCTCTTCTGTGCCTCTCCCCTGTTCTTCTTGCCTCTCTCCTGTTCTTCTTGCCTCTCTCCTGCTCTACTCTGCCTCTCCCCAGCTCTTCTCTGACTTTCACAGCTCTTCTCTGCCCTCCCTTGCTCTTCTCTGTCTATCCCTAGCTCTGCCGCTCCCCTGCTCTTTTCTGCCTCGCCCCTGCTCTTCTCTGCCTCTCCCCTTCTCTTCTCTGCCTCTCCCCTTCTCTTCTCGGACTCTCCCCTGCTCTTCTCTGACTCTCCCCTGCTCTTCTCTGACTCTCCCCTGCACTTCTCTGACTCTCCCCTGCTCTTCTCCGCCTCTCCTCTGCTCTTCTCTGCTCCTCCCCTGCTCTTCTCTGGCTCTCCCCTTCTCTTCTCTAACTCTCCTCTGCTCTCCTCTGCCTCTCCTCTTCTCATCTCTGCCTCTCCACTGCTCATCTCTGCCTCTCCCCTGCTCTTCTTGCCTCTCTCCTCCTCTACTCTGCCTCCCCCAGCTCTACCCTGCCTCTCCCCAGCTCTACCCTGCCTCTCCCCAGCTCTACCCTGCCTCTCCCCAGCTCTACCCTGCCTCTCCCCAGCTCTACCCTGCCTCTCCCCAGCTCTACTCTGCCTCTCCCCTGCCCATCTCTGCCTCTCCCCTGCTCTTCTGTGCCTCTCCCCTGTTCTTCTTGCCTCTCTCCTGCTCTACTCTGCCTCTCCCCAGCTCTTCTCTGACTTTCATAGCTCTGCTCTGCCCTCCCTTGCTCTTCTCTGTCTATCCCTAGCTCTGCCGCTCCCCTGCTCTTTTCTGCCTCGCTCCTGCTCTTCTCTGCCTCTCCCCTTCTCTTCTCTGCCTCTCCCCTTCTCTTCTCTGCCTCTCCCCTGCTCTTCTCTGACTCTCCCCTGCTCTTCTCTGACTCTCCCCTGCTCTTCTCTGACTCTCCCCTGCTCTTCTCTGACTCTCCCCTGCTCTTCTCTAACTCTCCTCTGCTCTTCTCTGCCTCTCCTCTGCTCTTCTCTGCCTCTCCTCTGCTCTTCTCTGCCTCTCCTCTGCTCTTCTCTGCTCCTCCCCTGCTCTTCCCTGCCTCTCCCTGCTCTTCTCTGACTCTCCCCTGCTCTTCTGTGACTCTCCCCTGCTCTTCTATGCCTCTCCCCTGCTTTTCTCTGGCTCTCCCCTGCTTTTCTCTGCCTCTTCCCAGCTCTTTTCTGCCTCTTCCCAGCTCTTCTCCGCCTCTTCCCAGCTCTCCCCTGCCCTTCTCTGCCTCTTCCCAGCTCTGCCTCTTCCCAGCTCTTCTCTGCCTCTTCCCAGCTCTTCTTTGCCTCTCCCCAGCTCTTCCCTGCCTCTCCCCAGCTCTTCTCTGCCTCTCCCATGCTCTTCTCTGCCTCTCCCATGCTCTTCTCTGCCTCTCCCCAGCTCTTCTCTGCCTCTCCCCAGCTCTTCTCTGCCTCTCCCCAGCTCTTCTCTGCCTCTCCCCAGCTCTTCTCTGCCTCTCCCCAGGTCTTCTCTGTCTCTCCCCAGCTTTTCTCTGCCTCTCCCCAGCTCTTCTCTGCCTCGCCTCAGCTCTTTTCCGCCTCTTCCCAGCTCTGCCTCTTCCCAGCTCTTCTCTGCCTCTTCCCAGCTCTTCTTTGCCTCTCCCCAGCTCTTCCCTGCCTCTCCCCAGCTCTTCTCTGCCTCTCCCATGCTCTTCTCTGCCTCTCCCATGCTCTTCTCTGCCTCTCCCCAGCTCTTCTCTGCCTCTCCCCAGCTCTTCTCTGCCTCTCCCCAGCTCTTCTCTGCCTCTCCCCAGCTCTTCTCTGCCTCTCCCCAGGTCTTCTCTGTCTCTCCCCAGCTTTTCTCTGCCTCTCCCCAGCTCTTCTCTGCCTCGCCTCAGCTCTTTTCCGCCTCTTCCCAGCTCTTCTCTGCCTCTCCCCAGCTCTTCTCTGCCTCTCCCAGCTCTTCTCTGCCTCTCCCCAGCTCTTCTCTGCCTCTCCCATGCTCTTCCCTGCCTCTCCCCAGCTCTTCTCTGCCTCGCCTCAGCTCTTCTCTGCCTCGCCTCAGCTCTTTTTTGCCTCTTCCCAGCTCTTCTCTGCCTCTCCCCAGCTCTTCTCTGCCTCTCCCCAGCTCTTCTCTGCCTCTCCCCAGCTCTTCTCTGCCTCTTCCCAGCTCTTCTCTGCCTCTTCCCAGCTCTTCTCTGCCTCTTCCCAGCTCTCCTCTGCTCTTCTCTACCTCTTCCCAGCTCTTCTCTGCCTCTTCCCAGCTCTCCGCTGCTCTTCTCTACCTCTTCCCAGCTCTTCTCTGCCTCTTCCCAGCTCTCCACTGCTCTTCTCTACCTCTTCCCAGCTCTTCTCTGCCTCTCCGCTGCTCTTCTCTGCCTCTCTCCTGCTCTTCTCTGTCTCTTTCTACCTCTTCTCTGTCTCTTTCTACCTCTTCTCTGTCTCTTTCCAAAGCCCTCCTACATTCATGACAGCTGGATTCTTGCCAATGAATACTCTGGGTGCATGGGCTTCTGTTGAAAGGCCGTTATGCAGAGAAGTATTGATGTGCATAATTGTTTTCGGTCTTAGCAGCTCTCCCTTTTATGCAACTGGTCGACACTGAGAGTCATTTTTGAGGATCAGGACTTATGTTTCATCATTAGACTTTCACCCAGAACAAGAGAGAGAGAGGTGACCAGAAAACTGAAATAGGAGGAAGAAAAATATAGGAAAATAGTGATATGGGAGAAAACAGGGAGGACAAAGAAACGAGATGACGGAATAAAGAGACAGAAAGTAATGAGAGGTGGAATGAAAACTAGACAATCTTGGTATTAGGCTTCCACAGCATTCGGCAGCTTCAGCAGTGGACTCCTAAGTGGAAAAACCAAACCTTTGGGTCCTTGCATATCTGTTTTTTACCAGTTAAACACTTGGCCACCAATTCCTGGAAATCAGTGTTTCATTGCCGAGTCTTTCACAATAAAATATCAAATATAATGGCGCTGACCATTTTGTAATGTGATCTCTTCCTGTTAGCTACACGGGGAGCTAACAAGCACACTAATGCTAATTTTTTTTATCTAAACGGTTGCAAAATGCTTTATTGATGGAATTGTTAGTACTAAACCGAACAAGGGTGAGTGGTTAACAATTGTCTGATAATGAGGCCACTCACATAGTCGCTACCTGGAGAATTAATTATTTTTAGCACCCTTTTTCAATTAATGTAGGAAAGCACAGAAAATTCTCTTCCCATTTCTGGACAACTCTATGACCCTTCCTGCATTTTTAAAAGGGAAATGGATCCCTAATAGAATAAAGGTGAAAGTGATGTTTCGATCTTTGCCACAGACTGCCATTCTGGACACTGGACATGAAATCTTTTTTGGATAGTGTGTAATAAGCAAGCATTCCAGATGCCTGACTCATAGATTGGAGTTCACATCATAATCCTGGATTGGAGTTCTCAATCTAGGATTCAAGACTATGGAACGAGTTGTCATTGCATTCGACTTGACATAATACGCTAGCACTGCACCATGGAACTCTAAACCTAGCACTGCAACATGGAACTCTAAACCTAGCACTGCAACATGGAACTCTAAAACTAGCACTGCAACATGAAACTCTAAACCTAGCACTGCAACAGGGAACTCTAAAACTAGCACTGCAACCTGGAACTCTAAAACTAGCACTGCAACATGGAACTCCAAAACTAGCACTGCAACATGAAACTCTAAACCTAGCACTGCAACATGAAACTCTAAAACTAGCACTGCAACATGGAACTCCAAAACTAGCACTGCAACATGGAACTCCAAAACTAGCACTGCAACATGGAACTTCAAAACTAGCACTGCACCGTGGAACTCCAAAACTAGCACTGCAACATGAAACTCTAAACCTAGCACTGCAACATGAAACTCTAAAACTAGCACTGCAACATGGAACTCCAAAACTAGCACTGCAACATGGAACTCTAAAACTAGCACTGCAACATGGAACTCCAAAACTAGCACTGCAACATGGAACTCCAAAACTAGCACTGCACCGTGGAACTCCAAAACTAGCACTGCAAAACGGAACTCTAAACCCTCATATTCAAAGGGCACTTTCTTTATCGCTCCTAAACAGCCATCTTTCCTAGTTCTTACCCATGGCAATGTCCTCCTGGAATCCCAATGAACCTCCCGACGTAGAGTACAAACTTCAAATTATGGGTTGCCACTCACCGATTTGTTCCCTTGTGTTCTCCCTACCACCAAAGCAATCCTACATGCAACACTCCATAGCTCTTCTAGTAATACAATACCGTGAGTGAGTTTTGCACTGTTTGTTGAATTCTAACATTCCGAAAATCTCAAGCAATCTGTAACCAATAGAAAAAACAGAATATTTGTCTTTTTTGATTGTTCCCAAAAGTACCACACCCTCCACTCGGCTCAACCTTCTAATTAAAGTCTACTCGCTGAGCCTCCATTTCTGTACCTAAGGTGACAGCATACATTTAAGGAGCCTAGCAGATTGTTGACTGGACTTATTTAGACCACACAAATTAAAAAGTAGCTTAGGGGGTCCAGCAATTTTCAGCAAATGTGAATTCTCATGTGAGTAAATCTGTAGGGAGCATTGCACAATTGCTTCCGCTGGTTTCACAAAATTCACCAACTGACTGCAACATGTCCCCCCCCCCTCAGTGAGTTCCTTTTTCAACAGGATAAAAAGTTAAACATTGTGAAAAGTTTGACCAACCCTGTCCATGAGCTGTAACAGGATATGACCCAATGTAGGCTGCAGGCACAGAGAACTCTTCTGACTAGTCAGTGTCCTATTCCCGATGAAAAACGTAGACCATATTTAGATGCAGTCATATTCACCCCGCCATTACTAACGCATGAGCATATTGCAGAGAACGGCAAACCCTTTCACTGTACATAAAACTGTTTTCAATTAAATAGAATTTGGAGAGAAGGTCAATACAGCTACATCATATGAATCACTGAGGCTTTCCCTTTGCTTTCCCAACTGACTTTGTCTTTCTTATGCTCATCAAAGGATATTTTTAGTTCTTACTGAAGAAACCAAGCCAATCACACATGATGAAGGAGCCACTTCAATGGTAGTGGTCTCAGTGCCAGCAACCGAAAAAAAGGTATTTTGTATGACCTCAAACAATCAGCTACAAATGAATGCTCTCTGTCAAGCAATCAAGAATTCTGTCAAATCTCCTTTTTCACTGATTCCGCCCCACATACCAAGTACCTCTCTTCGTCTTCCCTGACCCCACCCCCGCCCTTTGTTGGCTGGTCACAGTAAGAATGATGGGTTTTGGATGTCCTCTGAAAACTGTGAGTGGTGGGCTGATAAGAGGGTGGTCTTCAGGAAATTCCACCCACATCAATCTTTTGAGTACACCCTTTTCATTCATAGTAGACTGTTTCAGGTAAAGCTTTTTTCAGGATGTTGCATGTTGCCCCTATGCATGCCTAGTTATCATACTTTGAAACTACAGAGAAATATTGTACTTCCTGTAGACATGCTAGCGTGTGGGGCATTGCTTGAAATAATTTTTCTTAAGTTAGTGAGTAGTTCATAATTTATATACTAGCTGGTTTGGGTAATTTAAAAAAAAATCTTTAATATTTGATATCAATGCCAAGTCAAATGTGTTATGTGCACATTTAGTACAAGCTGAAATGATAGGCTGTCGTTATTAAGATGGACACATTTACTCAAATGTACCCAATGCCTTCTCTAACTGATGGCTCCTCCTCCAATAGAGGATAGCTGTACCAATAACACACATGAACCATGTGAAGTGATATTGAAATAAAATATTGCAGAAGAGCATTACCCCAACCAGCTTTACTTTATTTATGAGCTCCTCTCTTAAACTGGCCATCCAGCGTAGAGAGAAACAAACTGTTTTCTTTTCCCAGTACTGCATCTCTAATCATCACCTGCATTGGCCATTGTAGAATTCATATTTGTTTGATGAAGTCAACTAAGGCTTTGAGCTGCACTGAGTCATGGGTCACCGGAGGGCCCCTTTCAATAGGGTTCCATATACAGCCTCAGCCAGTGCTCCCAAAATGTTAATGTGACCCTTGACTTTGGCTGAGTTTATTGTCCGCTTTGAATTTCATGAGTCTCATTGATGTTGGGCTTCATTGGTCGTAAAGATTTTAATATAGTCTCACTCCTGACCTGGCTCCTTGTACCGTACGTTTCAAAAGGCTCATGCTGGAAGAGAAGAGAACTGGAAAGGGGAGCAGAGAGTTAGAAAAAATAGTGCAAGTGAGCTAGGGATGGAGTAGGGTGAAACGTGCTCTCTGCACATTGTGTCCCACTCATCTGCTTTGATTCTCCCTTTCTGGGTCTGTTGAAGGTTTGATCCATATCCCTGATGTCCCTACTACCCCTAACTACTACCCATCCCCTGAATCATAAAAGCCCTTACAACCTTAAAAAAGTATGTAACTTAAAAACTCATACCAAAATATGAATTTCTATTTAAAAAAAAGGAAAATACTTCATAGTTAAGAATATTAATCATACTTTTAATTTCTGTATACCTTATGTATTAATTACCTTACATTTTAATTATTTAAAATTACATTTTTACTTCAATTTGTTTAATTGAAATTACTGTTGCAAATTAATAGTAACAGTTCAACACCCACATGCTGCCCCCGGTCAACATTGACAGAATATATCCAGAACAACAAGAGAGGTAGGGATAAAGGACACTCCTGTCCCCCACAAAAAAACAATTTAAATAACAACAAAGGAGTGACCGAAATGCTACAGAGGAATCATCAATTCCAATCCTTAAGTATGCACACAATCATGAGAACAAGAGCTCTCACATTAAATGCAAAAAAACTGTTAAATACTGAACGTCGAACCCCTGACAGAAATCCTCCGAAACGCTAACATATCCTATCACATGTACGCGGACGACACACAAGTATACTTAAGGATAGAATCCCTGGAAGACATCAAGTTAATGAATGGAGCCTTGAAAATGACATTAAGCTGGCTGACAAGTAACCACCTGAAGCTCAATGCACAAAAAACTGAATTCCTTTTAATCGCATCCGCAAAGAAGTATCTAGAGGCAAAAGAATGGACCAATCTGATCACAGCTCTAAACTGTACCCCTTCGTTAGTGGATTCAGCAAAATCATTAGGAATCACATTAGACAAGAACCTAGACATGAAAGCTCACATCAACTCAATGGCAAAGAACGCTCGCTTTCACTTGAATTACCTAAGAAAAGTGAAACCATTCATCGCATCGGCAGACCTCAAACTAGCAATACAATTGTTAGTAATCTCAAGGATTGAATATGGCTGTACATCCCTAGCAGGCCTGCCAAAAATCTCCACAGCCCCGCTGAAAGCATGCCTCAATGCGGCAGCAAGACTCCTTACCGGATCGAGGAAATTCGACCACATCTCCCCGCATCTAAAAGCATTAAACTGGCTACCATACGAAGCCAGAATCCATTTCAAAATGGCATGAGTCACCCACAAAGCTCTTCACTACAAAACACCCAAATACCTGGCCCAGAAGATTGAGCTGTCTGGTGGAGACAGACCAGTAAGAAGCGGGAATCTGCTGATGCTGAAACCACCTATCTTCAGGAAAAAGAAAACTGATGACAGAGCGTTCACAGGGGCAGCCCCCAGATTATGGAACTCGCTTCCTCCAAGTATCAGAAAAATTACAGACACGACAAGGTTCAAAAGGGAAACTAAGATCTTCCTAATGAGCAAGTTCCTGACATAAAAAAGATGTGATCTAGTCGTCACCAAGAAACTGGAGGAGACTCAATCCTGGAGGAGACTCAGTCCCCTGAGCCGGGAAGAAGATCTCACTAATAAAGAGTGATGATGAGCACGTTGTACAGGAACACTGACTTTCCCATACAAATCCTTGGTCATATGCCAGGAGTTTCTATTGACTTATATCGATACTACCCCATCTCAACGAGAAATGTTTACTAGTTAGCTCGACACGTATTTACAGTATTTATATGGTAATCTCAGGTTATACGACACTTATATACCTCAATCAATATATTATTGAGAATGTTTATGTTATTCGAGTATAAGACACCCTAGACTTATCTACCTCACTCATTCTATTAGTTGTAATTGCTTTATATGTGAAGTACAGCTCTACATAATGTATAACTTTATGTGAAGCGCTCTGATACCCACGGGTCAAGTTCGCGCTATATAAAACTCTCTAAATAAAAAAAAATACCAGAGTAGAGAAGTGGAGGAGGGCATATTTGCACAGGCCCCCGGTGCCCTCCCCGCTAGAACCATGAATCCCCAAGTTGAAGTCAATAAAGCTATCAGATACCAAACATAGTCTCTGCAAGGGAAATTTCAATCACCGCCCAGCCATTCCTAGACAGAAGTTTAACAGATCCCGTGTCCATCGTTCTTAAGCAAAAACCCCCCCAGTCTTTCCAACTCATCCTTGCCCTTTACGATCAGCCGCAGGAGTCCCCTCTGAACGAACCGCCTCTACCACCGGACAGTACGAGGACAAAGAAAATGCAAGAGAATTCAATGCGAGACAAAATAGTAGAACTAGAGTGCTGTGAACACCGACAGGTTCAGAGACTCCCCCCCTCGTTATGAAGTTCAAATGTCGATCCTTCCGCCATCTTAGCGGCCCCGATATATGGAGGAGTGATGCAGTTCCATTCCGATAACAGCTCTCATCAAAATTTTAAATTTTAAATATGGATCTCATCAAAATTTAAAATTTTAAATATGGATCGTCCTGATAAAGTAGGCGGTGGAATAGCCATTGTATACAAAGACTATTTGAAAGTTACCATCTTAGAACAAAAATGTAGTCCACAAATGGAAATAATGGTTTTTAGAGTTATTACTGCCACAAGAGCATCTTGGAAGGGAGCGTTAGTTTATCGCCCACCAAGACCTATCTCAGGCTTTACTCTTTCTCTTATGGAGCTTTCAGCTCCTCACCTTAGAGCCAATGAAGATTTTTTGCTCCTTGGCGATTTTAACATTCACACAGATATCCTAGAGCTTCCTGAAACTAAATCTTTACTTGCTGACCTCTCCACTCTAGGCCTGGAGTTGCAGAACAATGGACCTACACATAAGGGAGGCCATTCTCTAGACCTGCTTTTCTCAAACAGCTCCCAAATTCAGTGTCAAACCACCGCCCAGCTAGATTGGTCAGATCATTTCTTGCTGGATTTTTGTATATTGGAAGTGTACAAGCGCCCTAAAAAGAACACTCTTCCACCAGTATGGCGTAGACAGTGGCACATAGTAACGGTGGAGGAGTTAAAAAGGGTCTGGGAAAAACCTAACCTTATGGCAACAGATGATGTGGAGGGTGCCTTAGCTAAATTCAATGATTCCATAATTGTAGCAATAGATAAATTGGCCCCCCTGAAGCTGCATAAACAATTCCCTGTAAGTAAACAAGAAAAATGGTATACCGAGGCACTGAGAGTAGAGAAGCAAAGCTGCAGGAAGATAGAGAAAAAATGGAGGAAAGCACGCACAGAAGAAAATAGTAGAGCACATCGTGAAGCTCAGTCCAATTATTATAAGAACATAAAGTTGGCGCGGAAGAATAGCATAACTCAGAAACTCGCAGAGGCGGGCAATTCCTGTAAGGAATTATACAAAATATTACAGGCATTTGTAAAACCAACTGCCTGTGATAGCCCAGAAGACTATTCCCAACCCTTATGCGAGGACGTCTCTCTGTTCTTTGAAAATAAAATCAACTCGATTTACAAGAAAATTCTGAAGGCTCCCAGCCATCAAAATAACATTTGTGCCTCTATTCCTCCACCTATACAAAGAAATGTCTCCATAACGGCCTTTCCACCAGTCGGTGAATTAGACCTCCCCTCCCTCATTGGCCACATAAAGTCAGGATCTCCTGACGATTTTATACCAGCTAAAATGATGGCCCCCCTGAGTACTCTTCTTGGACCTCATATCCAAGATATAATAAACCACTCTCTCAGGGAAGGCCACGTGCCTGGGGAATGGAAAAAAGCGGTGGTGAACCCTATCCGGAAGAGTGCCGCACTTCCATGGACAGACCTCTCTAACCTCCGACCCATCTCCCTCCTGCCATACCTTAGCAAAATGACCGAGAGGCATGTGAACACCCATTTGTCGAATTACATCGAGACAGCGGAGGGCCTGGACCACTCTCAATCTGGATTCAGGCCCAATCACAGCACCGAGTCGGCCCTCATCTCAGTGACCGATAACATCAGGATGTCACTGGATATGGGGGGATCAACGATTCTGGTGCTGTTAGATTTATCCGCTGCCTTCGACACGGTGTCGCATGAAATTCTTCTCGGTCATTTGAGAGAGGTGGGCATTGGAGGTATGGCTCTGTCCTGGTTGGAAAGCTTTCTTTCGGGTCGTCTACAAGGAGTCAAGTTGGGCTCCCATAATTCCATCTTAAGGGAGCTCACCAAGGGAGTGCCACAGGGCTCATGCCTAAGCCCCACTCTCTTTAACGTGTACGTGGCTCCCTTGGCGGACATTGTAAGAAAATACGGGTTCACCCCGGTGTCATATGCTGACGACACCCAACTCCTGTTCCCCTTCCAGACCCTCACGCCCGCAATTCAAAAATCTTTTGCAGATGGGATGAGGGCAGTGTCAGACTGAATGGCACAAAACTACCTCCAGTGCAATGTAGCCAAGACGGAAGTCATGTTGTTTGGGGGGGCTACTCTCTTATGGTCCCCAGAATGGTGGCCCTTGGAGTTGAGACCTGTTCCCAGCCCGAAACAAGTTGTTAAAAATCTTGGAGTACGTCTGGATCAAGCACTCCTATTCAAAGAACATACCAACCAAGTTACAGGAGCATGCTTCCGTGTAATCTGGCTGTTACGGCGTGTTTTTCCATTCTTGCCCGATAATTACAGGAAAACACTAGTCCAGACATTAGTAATCAGTAGGATGGACTACTGCAATGGCTTGCTTATCGCGGCCAATGAGGAACAAATAAAAAAATTACAAGTGGTCCAAAATACTGCGGCGAGGCTGGTTCTTAATGCCCAACCTAGAACCTCCTCTCGTCCTCTTCTTCACCAGCTTCATTGGCTGCCAATAAGGCAACGCATAGAATTTAAGACGTGTTGTATAATACACAAATGTCTGTTTGGTACAGGACCCAAATACTTGAGGGAAAAGTTTGTACCATACACCCCTGGACGCACTTTACGCTCCAGTAGTCATCAGTTACTACAGGTACCAAGGTTTAGAAGAACTAGACAAGGAGGTCGCGCCCTCTTCTACAAAGAATTTTGGAATTCTCTTCCACCCATGCTGAAACAAATTACCAATTTAGAATCCTTCAGGAAAAATCTCAAAACTTATCTATTCACTCAGTTTTAAGTAACATTTTTTGCTATCAGCATATGATCATGTTTGAGTCTATCAGATAGGAGCATAAGCGCAGGGATATCCCTTCGGGAATTGACTCAGGCGCTATATAAGAAAATAAATAAATAAATAAATAAAAGTCTCTAAAATGGGAACAACAATTAGTTCTTTCAGAGGCGGCAGCGATCGTAGGCTCGGCGATCCAGTGGTGGCATTGAGTTTGTTCTTATCTTCCATTACACTAGGCAGAGGCTCCGACACATCACAAAGTACGGGGTCTATGTCATCCAGCAGAGTGGCCATCTTGGGTGTCTCGGTCGTTACGGTTTCATGTAGTGGAGTAGGGTCCGGTCCAATTTGTACCAACTCAGACAAGCGTACCATCATCGTCTGAATACGCTCTTCAACGTATACATGAATAGATTCAATGGCTGCCAACACAGTTCGTAGCGACGGGTCACTCTCGGTCCGTTCCTCTACTCTGCAGTCGGCGACAGTCATGATCGCCTCCCCTTTCGAACTCGATCTCTCAGAGAGGGAACGGGCGAGTCGGGAACAGCCGACTACGGAGGGAGACTTATCAATGGTTCAGATGAAATCCCAGGTCCACAGCCGCAGGTGTCGGTCCCAACCCAGCGAACACCAGCGGGCCCTTTACCGGGTCACCGGGCGGGACCCCAGTCCGCAGCCGCGACCGTTGAGCTGTCCCCCCCTCCTCTGACTTTCACCGAGGCAGCCAAACGTCATCCATAGCAATCAAGAAAGAGAAAGAAATTTTTCCACTCCGGTGGACCGGACCCAAGATCACCACCGCAGCCGATGTTGTTCAACTGAAACCCGGGTGGGCCAGTACTCGAGACCCCGGCTTCTGGACAGATCTAGGCCGCAAACTTCCACTCGACGTAACTTCGTCAGCCGAACAGGTAAAAAGTTCGGAATAACTCCATTAAGCTCACGGCAGGTTCATAAACACGGTGGCCGGGCGCAAGAACAGGATAAGTGACAGGATAGTCCGGCGGGAGTCAGCGGTCGGCGGAGCCGGGAGCCTACGCGGCCATCTTGGTTGCTAGCGTGGCTCCTCGGTGATGGCACATTTGAGCATATTCTTGGCATATGGGAACACAACTCTGGCACAGTCATGGGCCATTCATGACAACATGTGGTCCTCTACATATTAGACATAATCTTTGGCATAAGGGCGCTCCAGAGTGCAAGAGAAGCAGCCTTAGGAGCATTCTGGCACTGGTATATTGTATGTAATAACTGGGCAAAAGCGGCAGCATGGTAAAATGCTGGCCCAAGCAATGGAGGTATTTTATTTTTACGTAGAGGGGCATCTATAGGACATTTTAAAAACATAATTGGGTGGACTCATGGGGACTGTCAGGTTTCAGTTGCATGGCACACCAGGAAAGGACTTGAATATTTAGAGAATGCTTTTTAGAGCCTATGGCATTGGATCAGAATAATGTGAAAATTGTGCATTCAATTGCACTAGTAAAGCCCATTGTTTTCAAAAATCGCTCAGGGAAGAGCACCCCCCACCCTTTGTTCTCCCCTAGAAGAATATATATTAATTATTCAACTTAAGCAATGTTAAATATTGTGATGTCAGCAGGATTAAGGTTATGTGACATCACTTCTTGAGAGAATGGAGGGTCAAAGATCATATTATGTCACTTCCTGTGACATCATTAATGTCAAAGGGTATATGATGTCACTTCCGCTACCCCAGGCATTCTGGTGAATCAATGTTCATGACTAAGTTTTGTGTGTGAGTTTTTATTTTTTATACAAGCGAAGAGTCTGAGATTGAGTCTGCCACCACTGGCTCTATGGTGTCCCATCTTTTGCTCCCTGAGCGACATTTAGGGTATCTTTTCTCACCTATGGATTCACAAGTCTCTTTATTTCTTGTTATTCACCTCTTTGAATCCAGGAGAGTGTGTCCTCCAGTCTCTCTCTTTCCTTTTCTTTTTCTCTGGCTCCTCAAGTGCGTCTGCCTTAGAACAGGGGCGGCTCTAGGCTCATGGTGGCCCTGGGCAGGGAGCGTAGGTAGGGGGCCCCGGAGGAGGGGGTCCGGGCGGGGCAGAGCGTGGGGGCCAGCGAAGAGGGGGGGGGGGTCAGGGTGTTTGGAAGTGGAACAGAGCCAGAGGCCGCCAAATCCCTGCCAGGGGATGCCACGCAAATATGTATTCATCCTCAGAGGATTATTATATTAAGGATATATATTGGCGTGGTGGCCCCTGGGGTTTGGTGGCCCTGTGCAGGTGCACAGCTTGCACATGCCTAAGGCCGCCCCTGCTTAGAAGTCTGTGAATTCTTGAGTAGTGGACCCTCCACTGCACATGCTTCTTTACCACTCCTGTAAAGGGCAATGCACTGAACACACTCACCTATAGTCAAGATTATAGATAGCCATATCGACACGTTTCTCATGCAACAGGAATTGTGACTCTGTCAAATCCTTGACATCCAGAACTTGGTGTTAGGAGGAAGAACATTTCTCTAAGACTAAAGAAAGAAAATATCCCAGGGAAATTGGAGGCAGCAAAGGTCAGTGTTCCCATTTTAGTCCCCCTTCTATAAGGACTGATGCAGCTGCTTTTTTAGGCAACATTGTGCAGATTATAAGCTGTGGCTCGACCAATGCATATAAGAGATGGGCTTCACATAAAACCTTAACAAGCTTTCACTGACATACGCTTCTTCACAAAAACATACAAGTAACCGTAAAGATTTGGTAAGGGGAAATAATGTACAGCCAAGTATTATACATCAAATAAAGTTATTTTTTAGTCTTCATACAGCTTTAATAGATGGAAAATTATGTTTTGGAGACTCAGAAACATAATATCCCTGATTATGACTACTTCACTACCAAGATTTGATCCTGTGACCATCACATATCCTGTTTGAGTAGTATGTAAGAGAATATTAGGAAATATCATGTTACAGCAAAAAATCTCTTATCAAATAATAAAATAAAAAAAAATAGAAAAAGGAAAATAGTTCCTAATTCTCAATTACAGCACACAGCCTCTAAATTAATAATAAAAGAATCTGCCCTAGTGGATTATGTACTTTCAGAATTGTTAGTATATTATATAAATTGGTTAAAAAAAATAATTCCCTCAGGACAGGCAAAAAAAGTAGATTAACCCCTTGCATGCTGATGACGGCCCCCGGCCGTCATGCATCACGGTGGGCGTGTGCTGATGACAGCTGGGGGCCGTCATGATCCCGCCCACTCCTCAAAACTGCCGCACAGCGCGAAAATTCACGCTGCATGCAAGGGGTTAAAAGAATTTTATACATTTTTGAGTTGTTGCTTAAATATAAATTTACCTTGAAAAAATTAAAAGACGAGGCATTTGGCAAAACAGGAACAAGTTGGTTTAATTAAATGCAGCTACTGGGAGAGCATCAATAGAGTCACAACTGAAGACAGTCTCAATGTACAGAAGTTTGGCCAGTAAAATATGCTGTTCATGAGGTACAATAAATCAATTACACATTCTTAGTAAGGATGTAGATCCAGGCCTAACCATAAACCATTAATACAACCCTCTGAGAAGGGGGCCAAAAGTGGCTCTCGACCTTGGAGAGAGCTAGTGTGGGCCAGTGAGTATGTGTCTAGATGTCCGGCATGGAAAGCCTGTGATCACTACTTGTGGTATGCATGGTGTGTCCTGATTGGCCGAGTGTTCTTAACTACACGTGATATCTGACTTTCCGGTTCTTTGGGAGCATGCACCTTTGGCCAAAAGTGTTTTATTGGGGCTAATCTCCTTGGACCTGTTTGTGATGTAACTGCCTATCTGTGGGATCGATCAGAGTTTTCCTTGTTCACGTGTTTGTCTCATGCTAAGTGTAACCCCACCTATAACTTATCAATTGGTAGGCTTGGTCACAGGGACTGTCTGAACACGTATCTCTGACTCTGGATTAATGGAGAGGTCATCTCGGGTTAATCCAACAGTAATAACACGTTCGTTATTACGTATAGATGTAACGTGGCGGTTTTTTATATATTTACCGACATTCTCATTATTACGCATACATTTGTCTTAGCATACATCCACATTGTTTTTACTGGTATTGATGTTGTTATGCGTGCATAAATTATGGCATACATTGACCTCGCATTCACTGATATTAGGAGTTGTGATCCACAGTTATGCTGATTCAAGTCATCTGACATGTCTCAAAAGTAAGCCAGATCAGTGCTGTGTTCTTACAGACATCTTTAATCGAGTGCTGATATCCATCCAAATCTCAGCACTCTTAAGTCTTTCATTTGCTTTTACAATAGCGAACTCCATACTGTTCGCATCTTGTATCTGTAATTGTATATTTGTATTCCATCCTCATCAGATAAGATGAGCAAGGACACTGTTTTGAGGAAGTCGTCAGTGGACCTCCAATTCTATATTAGTGAATTGTTTATTCTTTTGAATGAGAAATTGTGAATACCGTAGACTTCATACAAGGGGTAGCCTTTCTTGCACAATGTTCCTTAGGGATTTACCCCAAATCACATGTGACTTACTGGTAAACCAAATAAATATTGTCTAATTTAGAACTGTCTCGCTTGGATGAGCATGCACCACCTTATGCAAGACTCTTGTATTCTGTAATGGTCTTGAAACCAGTCCATTCTTCTGCAGGGTTTTCATTCTTTTTGCTGCCTTCTAATTCAGCAGCGCTTGTCCATGCATCACTTTCTTTTCTTTTAATGGAGCATGGACCAAGCACAGATTAATGTAAGTCTAATTAGTGTCCCTCTGCTGGCAATCTGATTCAAGTAGTATTGCAAGATTGGAGTGCTTTATATGAACAGCAGTTACATTACACAAGGTCAGTTATATTTGTATTCATTATTTTAGGCACTGGGCAAATATGTGATTTGTCCAGAATTACAGCATGTTCAGCTGATGCCAAGATTTGAAGCCCATTCCCGAAGTCGATAGCTCTGACTTAAGCCACATCCACACCCTGCGGGGGTTACAGCTTTTAAACATTCTAGTTACTCCTACTTTATTATATTGATTCTAAAATCCTGATTACTTTAGAATCTTTGTATCATATTAAGGTGCTCTATCAGATGATTCCATGTGTTGCGTAGACTACTGTACAGATCCAAATCGGGACATTTTAATCCCATCCAAAGAGGCCCTTGAAGAGTTTTTATGTTTTTTGTTGGCAGCACCACCTTGTGGCTGCTTTAAACATCCTATAAATGTTCACAATTAGAAATGAAGAGAGGAAATCCCTGTCAATATTTCTTAATTTATTTTATACTCCTTCCTATCTAAATGGAACGGTTTTAACATGTACAACAAACAAGTTTATTTTCTCGACTTAATATTTTAAAGACCTGCCACCTTTCTAGGGCCTAAACTTTTCAAACCATGTAACTAGAACACTTATTTTACAGGCTTCTCCGAGAGGTACTTAAAAAGTTGGAGAAAAAACTATGACACTGTCAACACAGGCTGCACCTTAGTTTTTTAACCTCCCCCCCACTGCCCCATCCTGTATCTTCAAAGATTCTGTTTCTTCTACTCCTCCCTTCTATGTTTCTTGTCTTCCTCCCACTTCTAGAAGCAAAAAACACTGGTATGAAGTTGCCAAGGCTGGCTCTTTATAACAACTTTTTAATTACCCCGCCCCATGTAATCCACTCCCACCCGATTGAAAAAAAACAATAGCTTGCCTATAGGCGAGACCTATTGGCTTTGCTAATGCTTCTATCTTTTCTGTAATCCAAAATTTCATATATCGCTCTGACGGCCTATCTTTGCTGGGGAGCAGAAGTGGCTACTGAGAGCAGAACACAGCTCTGGACTAAAAAGAAAAGTTTCAAGTACTGGTCATCGAAAAGCTCTTCTACATTCACTAAATGTTCCCATACGGGGTCTTGCTGGGAATATTCGAGAATGTGTCCTTACTGTATCTTGCAAACTGCATAAGCGACAAGTACAGCTCTTTGAAAGAAGGCAGGTACACATATAAATGTTTATACGCACTTTACTTGGGTGAGACACTGGCTAGGGAGGCTAGAGCTTAGAATAGTGCCCCACCTGGAGAATATTAATGACAGATCAATATCCGAGGAGCTTCTCTATGGCCCCAAGTGACACCCTCCTAAAGTAGAAATGCATGACATCACTGGCAGCACAATCACTGGACCAGCAGTTGAAGTGCATTTAAAAAAAGTAAGGGAACTATGATGCTGTGCACAATGGAGAGCGGGGTGAGTAAGCGTGTGGGCGGGGTCAAAGGCATGGCTTAAAAAGCAAAATATTCTGTAACTTTTTCCTGTATTTCATCTTCAGGTATGTACATATAAAATAACACACAGCTTAAATGCAGGTTACGTTAATCAGTGGGAAATGCACTATCAGACTTCATGAAACCTCTATTACCTAATGTACTGTAGAAGTCTGTGTCTGTAACGGACAGCCACAGAATTGAATCCTGGTTGGAGCAGTGGAGAATAGTTAGGAGCTAACACAGGCCCCTGCAGCCTCTGTGGCGTAATGTGGCATAAGGGCCTGTGGTACGCCCCCTTCAAAAAGCACACACTTAACAGCCCAGCTGGTAACCTCTTTCCAATGCCACTGAAAAAGAATACATCTGTGTCATCAGGAAGTGTCAAGTGATTCCATTAATCAAAGCCCATAACTGCTACCGAGCTCCTTATAATTTGCGGATTGACCCGTTGTGCATATTTACATTTCTTTTGGATAAGCAGGCACCCTGGCAAGAAGGCTTGTTTCTTGTTTAGCTCTATGTCCCACCTTCGGTTTCACGGCACAGGAGACTACCTGTCTCACATTTTATCTGAGGCATTTCAACTCTTGGAATTAACCATCCCAAAACGGTTATCTTTTCACAAAAAGTAGGGGAACTGTTTCCTTAAATTAAAAAAGTGTGGGTATGTCGTGCCTCTCTGATCCTGTCCCCTTCGACAACTGCACTGGACACAGAATCAAGACAAAGGAAGGACAACAGTGACCATCGCACACAAGCCCCAGCACAGAGAATCCATAATTACATGTTTCTCTATCATGTGTAAATAGCTTGTTTTTTAAATCTTTTTTCACTTATTTTTCTTAGCTTGTTTCCTATTTGGAATAGGGAAGTGTCTTCATACTTTTTCATGTTCAAATACATTCAATTTGTTAAATGTGTTCTTCCTGCTAGGTAGAATGTAAAACGCATCTGACGTGAAACTTGTCGGCTCCATAATAGCGCAATATCTTTGTTCTGTTGTCTAAAGCTATGTATTGATTTTCATATCCACTATCTCGGGGTGAGCATTTGCTATGGCAATGAAGCGATGCTATTTTGTCTTGTGTAGTAATCACTCCACTCTGGTATGATGTAAACCAAGCAGGTTTATTCATATAAGTAGACAGGTCAGCAATAACAGGTAAGTACGTCCTGTAAGAGTCTGTAAGTTGACATCAACAGCCCCACCAGGAGCAACCTGCTAACTGCTCAGCCCCTCTCACCAACTGTCACTCCTCATCCAGTCACCCAGGCATTCTACTGAAGGTCCACTCACCAACATTCCATACAGAAGACACACACACAGGCTGAGCAGCTAGAGCAGAGAAACATAGGGAATAAAACATCATGTAAGAACACTACATAGTGTTCATGTGTTGTGGTTTAGTTTTTATTGTGTTGTGTTGTTCTGGGCTCATCCCTTTTCTAGTTTGAAGTAATAAAACTATTTTTTTCACAGATATGAAATGACCTGATGCTTGCTTGAGTAAAGACATTAGTGCAAGAAGAGTATTTCAGTCACCAGGTGATGTGCATTCCTGTTTCATATAATTTAATGTGGGTTAAACTATCGGTTTTGTTGAGTGTGGAGGTAAGGATTGGTTGGCTTTGATAAGTGAGTTCATGGGTCTATTGAAGCGTGTCATAACATATGTGTTATCACATGTATGATAAGCAGCAGAGTGAGTTACCATCAAGAAATATTTCCAGTGCTGTAAAATGAGATAAGATTTCACAGGCAATTAAAAAAGCTCAGTGAAACAGAGGAAATATCTCGAAGAGGAAGTATTGTGAGGTTTCTATTCGTGCCACGTTGACAATTTGTTGTACGAAGGTCTGGCATAATTATACTGATAGGCTAGATCTATCACCCGTGACCTATGTTAAGGGGGATATAGGGTGATCACGTCTGACTGGTATTGACTACGGGGCAATTTAGAACAGCAGTTTCTCAGTCACAGTGGTGATGGAATGCCCTCTCCACCAAACTGAAGGTCCATCCGCCTGATTTACAGATGTGTGGACCTTAAGTATAGTGGCAACAGAGACAACCCCTTCTCAGTCATGGGCATATTCCTCTGACGGCCTGACAAACTAAGGGGCGTCGGAGGTATGACCATTCTGCGGCCTGCCCGATTTAGAGTGAGCAGTCGAATGGCCAGTTTTCACTATTTGTATCTGCTGACTGAAGCCAGCAGTAAATAGCAGGGGAAACTCCAAAATGACCCCCATATGGTCTTCAGTTTTTGTATTTTCAAAAACAAAATCCCACTTTGCAAGTTTGTTTTTGAAAATAAAAAAACATGCGAAATCTTTGACGGAAGGTACCAGCACGTTGAAGGAGCTGTCCATCAAACCTCTATACTTTAGCATGAACTGCTGTGACAGAGGTTCCTGCCATTGTTTAAGGATGTCTGCTGTGTTAGTGAACATTAAATTAAATATGGCCTTATGACTCCAAGGCACTTACTGCCTTGTCTGTCTGTTATTGTCCAAATGGGAGTCTTACTGGGGCCATTTATTCGCGCAGCACTGGGCTGACAATGGACACTCTGTGATTTCGGATCAGAAAAAAGTTCCAAAAATATTCACATATGACAGAAAAATATAAAATGTTAATTCTATGCTCTTAACTTTACATTTAGCTATTGCACCCTGTAGTACAATTCTAAAGTATTTGAGAGCACTCATCACCTCATCATCATGAACCTTTATAAAGTTTTGCATTAGATTGGCCAGGCAGCAGTAGTGTCAGTGGAAGATGCTGAGTAAGTGTGACTCCTGAGAAAAGTGTGCCGATCAGGAAAGGGAAGCAGGAAGAAAATCATAATGCATTGCAAATTGAAGAAGACAAATTAATGTCAGCTAATGAAAATCATAATGGACATCTCTGTAATAACAATAGCACATTTCAATATAAATGGCGTGATCAAGGCAATCCAATGTCATGCAAGTGATTGTTCTGATCGTTTACGTCCAGAAATGTATCAACTGAACCTGTGTTCCTTTAATTAATAGTATTGTTTTCTGTGTAATTTTAATATGTAAATTCAAATTGGTTGTTGTTAAATGAATAACCTTAATAAAAAAAATAAACTCCAAAATCAAAAAGAAGAGATGTGAATATCAAAATAAAGATCACAGGATATCCCATTCCAATGAATTTGGTCCTTAGTTTTCTTAAGACTTTAGTAGATCTATAAGACAAAGTATGTTAGACTATTACATATTTCAAATATTTTTGAAAAAGTTGCAGTCTTCAATAGCAAGCATTTGTCTCCAAACAACATGCAGGTGCGCTTTGGCCCTATGCAGGCAATAATTGGAGCCCAGAGGCATTTAGACTATAATAGTATGAATAATTGCAGCACTTTCACATTCTTTAGGCCAAAAACCCTTAATTTGCTCCTACAAAGCAATTTTATTTATTTATTTTTGTGATTGTATATAGCACAGACATGGCCCGTAGGCATCAGAACACTTTACTAAAAGCAGACTGTATAAATAACAAATAGAAAATATACATGCAACGTAAAGGTGAAGAGGACACCAGGTTAACCTTCCCCTGAGGCAAAGTGCTCCGAATGTATTCACTGTAAAACATACCAGTGACAAGCATGTGGTGCAATACCATGAACTGGACCACAATCGTTTGTGCTGGTTGAGGTTGGTCTACACGTGACAGAACCGTGAAAGGGGTTGGAGTGGGTTAAGCCAGATGTTGTTCAAGGAGAAGAGCTTTGAGGTCTTTTCTTTTTTTAAGGTGACCTGACATTTGGTCAAGTGAACGCTCTGAGTGAGATCGGAGGGTCCTTCTGAAGAAGAATTGGCTCCTATATCGCTAATGCGTGAAGGTGAGTGGCTCGAGGGGAGCAGTTAAGTGGTTTGAGAGTCTGTCGGCGCCTGACATTTTCAGTTTTTCTGAGAGGTACGATCGTATAGCGGAATGTAGAGCTTTGAGTGATGCAGGCAGTTTTAAATTGAGCTCTCTATTCTATGAAAAGCCACTGAAATGAGAGTTGACTGGGGAGGTGTAGTCGAATATCTTGTGTCACGTCACAAAGCGGGCTGCTGCATGTCGGACTGCTCTGAGATGACCTATGTGAATTTTAGGAATACCAGAAAGGAGTGCACATCCGTAGTATAGTTTGGAGTGCACCAGTGCCTGGACAACATACTTAAGGCTGCGTGCTGGGACGTGGATCCTGATTCCCAAAAGAAGCCTTAACTGGAAATAGTCACTCTTTGCCATGGAGGAGACATGGTTTTGGAGCTTAAGACATCTGTTGAGGGTGAATCCCAGAGATTTGGCACTCTGTATAATGAACAGGTGGCCATCCATTTCTGGAGGATATCCATGCAGGCTTGGATTGTCAAGTTAGCTTTCTCTGGAGACATGAGAAGAAATTAAGATTCGCTTGGTTTGGTTTGAGGTGGTTGTTATCCATTCAAGTTTGAATTCTATTCAAGGGGTTGGATAAGTGGATGCAGTGGGGCAATCTACTTGCATGAGACCTTCAAGTAGATTTGGGTGCCACTGGCATATAGGTGGAAAAGGACTCCTGAGTTCCTGAAGATTGTGCAGAGGGGTTTGAGGTAGAGGTTGAAAAGGGTTTGGAGAGAGTTGAGCCTTGTGGGACCCCTTGTTGAAGGCTGACTGGATTTGAGAGGTAATTCCCAATTTTTACAATTTGGGAGCAGTTAGTTAGGTAAGAGGTGACCATCTAAGGACAACATAATCAATACCTGCTCAGTGCTTAAGGGTGCATCTGTGTCAAACACCACAGAGCGATCGAGGAGCACAAATAAGCAGTAATTGCCAGTGTACAAGATGTGGAGGGTGTCATCCACAATTTGGAGTATTAATACACACAGAATAGCTCCGCACTCTTCAAAAGGTTCAAATATAAGTGTTTTCAAATGATAATTTTTTTACATCTCAGCGGCACAAAACAAGGATACAGTTTTCCTGGCCCCTGTGTATTAATGCTGATATTATACCGCCGTTTTAATATATAGGCAAATTCCAAATTTACTGGGTTCAATTCATTAAGAAGAATTAGATGAATCAGGATTACTAAAAAAAAAGATTAAGCCCTGAATAAGTCCGATAGCGGACGAAACGCGTTGGCTATTCCATTTACAAGAACTTGAATAAAGAATACATTTTAAACTTCAACAGTTTTGATCGACTTCATTTGGGAAAACAACTGGGTAGTGTAAGCCATTTGTAAACGTGGGCTTGATTACATGAGATATAAAAAAATTATCATTTGAAAAAACGTGTATTTGAACCTTTTGAAGAGTGCGGAGCTATTCTGTGTGTATTCATTTTGAGAGATAAGGGGAATTGACTCATTTTCTCTTTTTTGGGACATAATGGATTGTGTCAAGCTCCTGTGCACCTTCCTTTTGCTGTATATCACTTCCTGGGATGTTAGGACTGGTGCAGGCATTAATGCTTTGATCCCTATCTTTGTTTACTGCACAATTTGGAGTATTGCCTTCTCAGTGCTGTGGCCTTGATGGAATCGGATTGAAGGGAGTCAAAGAGGTTGGTGTACTGGATGTGGGATGACAGTTGAGGAGCAACAGAATTTGTATTCACCTTACCTAGGAGATGCTGAGGGTTTTTGGAGCCGATACCCTATCATAGAACCTGTTTGATGACTCTATGTTCTGGTTAAGCTCTATGTTAACCCAGCTTTGGGTTTGTTATTAGGCACCTCTTTTCTTACTATCCGCCACTGACCACCCGTTTTGATTTCATCACGGCTATTTGGAACTGGATTCTTTCATACGAAATAGAACCACTTGAGACGACGACCCACAAGGCCTTTTTTTATTCAGCTACTAAGGATACCACTGTGTGACGGTACAGATTATTACGCTGAGCCTCACTCAATTCGACTATTCGGTTCAGCTCCTTAACTTTGCAAGTATTTGCCCTGACGAAGTTCCCAAAGGCAAAAAGAGGAACTAAACGCGTTGGCTGTGCCTATGCTGCATGAAAAAATATTTTCTGAATAAAGAAGAATTTACGTAAAAATTATTACTGATACTGACTTTATTCGAGTGCACCTTCCATTCTGTTTTGGTATTCTAATCATTTTCGCATCCCACGGCAGCGGGTGTTGGAAGAGTTTGCACCATTATTACTTAGGAACTAAATGATCCGTAGTGCTTGACCTGGTCTGCTGCCTTGGTCCTTTTGTTTTGCTTACCTAGGAGAGGCAGGGTGGAAATAGGTCGGAAGTTGTTGAAATCATCGGGGTCCAAAGATATTTTTTTTTAGGAGGGCAGAAACTTCTCCTCTTTTTAGACAGTCTGGGAACAAGTCCTGATCCAATGATGAGTTAAATAGGATTGTCTAAATGGGGAGAAGTAGTTTGGCTAGGGATTTACTGATGGAGCCCAGAATAGCATTTTAAAGGTGGTTAGAAAGGTGTACCTTTAATAGAGTATGCAGAAAATCGGCCTCAGAGATTGAGTAGAAAGAGGTCCATGGCTGTAGTGACTTGCATGGCAGCATCTCTTCAAGGATGTTATCAACTTTTTAAGGAAGGGAAATGTTAATGTCTTTGATTTTTATCTTTTTGTCAAAGAACACTGCAAAGTTATTGCAAAGGATCTCTGATGCTTAAAATCGGAGGTTCGATGGAGGGTTGTTGACTTTATTAATTACCTCAAATAGTTGTTTTTGGTCTGTTTTTAGCCGTATCGAGGAGGGATCTAATATGCGATGCCTTGGCTTTTGTACTTTTGTCTCGCAGTACAAAGCTTGTTAGATTTAATGGTCAGGGTGCTTGCGACCAGTCTGTCCAAGTTTCTGATCTTTTGCCTTTGTAGAAGTCTTTGGAGTACCTGTGGTAATGGGTTTGGGATCTACTCTATTTGATCTTGATGGGTCTACATTCCTCAATCAGGGAGTCCAAGCAGGAGTTGAAATTGTCTGTGCCTCATTGATGTCAAGTTGAGGTAATATTCGAGGTGAGATTTGATAGGGCTAGGTGGGCCATGGTTTCTGTATCAATGTTACTGGTATCGCTGAACCAGATTTCTTTCTTTCTTTGGCTGACCAAGGGTTTTCATGTTTGACAAAGATACTATGAATGGAATCTGTAGGTGACCCAACCAATCAACCAGGATGGGGGTCACTGGTTAAAATGAGATGTGATCTGCACTGGTCAGGTCGAGAGTGGCACCTTTGCAGTGTGGGGGTTTTGGACAGTGCTGGTGGGGGTCATTGTCATCTAGAAAAGTTGCAAAGTGGTCCTATGACTTATTTCCTTCACAACCCCAATGAAATTTGAGGTGCCCGAGAAAGATAACGTCAGAGCTAATTAATTGTGCTGTGAAGAATGCCATGCACTTTTCAATGAATGTGTTGCTTTGACAGGAAGAGTGATAGATCACATTCAACCGGAGGTTGGAAATGGCTTATGGCATGAATTCCAGTGATAAACACTTGAAGAATTGAAGGCGGGTGTTTGGGAGTAGTCTGTAGGTCAGCCCATTTCTGTATGTATAATTGCTAGACCTCCACCTTTTTTGCCTTCCTCGTTGCTTCTCAGAATCAAGTGAGGGGGGTGGTGGTAGTGAAAGCATGCTGTTTGTGGTATCGTTCAGCCAGGTTTTGATGAGGATCAGGATTTCAATGTGGTCAGTGATTGTGTCTGAGATCGCAAGGTAGTGCGACTGCAGAATGACACTTGTGCAGCATGCAGGTAAGAGAGGAACTATCATGCCTAGACCAAGGTACAAATATTCAGACAACTTTCAATATATGGCACCTGAGATACTAATTACACTCAAGAGTTGTAGGTTTTTCCATGGAAAGAAGCATGCGTGTGGTGTGATAATTTGTTCCTAAATTTCCTAAATCACATTATTTCACCATTGCACTGAACAGTTGCTTTGTAGAAGATTTAGTAGAGTTGATTGAGTAAAATTGTGTCATCTGCAAATTGTATAATCTGTGCAATGGGTTTAGCAACTTCCGTGGGTTCGTTGGTTTTACAGAAACAGGAAGACTAATGTCATCTCTTTATGAAAAAAGTAACAATTACATTTAAAAGTCTCAAACATTTTTTAAGTTAATCAGAAAACGTTAAAGAAACTTTCATCCAGGTTTCACAGTGAATATTAAGGGACTTTCATCCAGGTTTCAGAGTGAGTACTAAGGGAACTTTGATTCAAATTTGAGAGTGAATATTAAGGGAACTTTCCTCCAGGTTTCAGAGTACATAGCTGTGTCAGAAACCGCTGAAGGATTCGCAAGTATTAGTTTTAGTCCACCCTCTTTCCCATTTGATCAGTAGAACGCGTCATTAATGTCTACAAATAGGCAATATAGCAAGTTCCTTTTTCATAGCACAGTTTTGATAGGGAAATTCCATTGTAGGTATAAATAAACCAAATAATGTTATTGATTGCTCTTTGGATTGCAATTATAATTGGTATTGAATTCCCTGGTTTGCGAACGGCATAATTTATGATGAACATATAGTTGTCCTGTCAGTTTAGGCATACCTTGTCCTAGGAGGAGTGCGTACTTCATCTTAGTAGTTTGTTAGCATAAGTACCTCAAGCTGTTGCGCGGTCAAATGTTTGGCATTTGGCTAGCATGGAAACTTGATGTTACACTATACATTAGAAGGCGTTTTGTACAGTAAGGTAAGCTATATGTATTATAGTCCTCCAGTTCCTCAGGCTCTTCAGAAGGCAACAAGTAGGGGCCAGGCCCCTTGGAGCAACCAGCAAATTTGCTTGTTGTCATAGCACAGAGGATTGTAGTGACCGACCAAGCGGCATTGGAACCGAACTGAAATGACAAAAGGGGACCATTCTTCTCTTTGCTCTCTAGACTAGTCTATGAAATAGGACTGAACATGCACCTGTAATGGTGTTACTCCCAATGTCCCTGCTCTCAGGGCCTCTGACGTGAACAACGCCACCCCCCGGAGTCCTGGGGTTCATGACGGGTGAAAGAAATAACACTGAAAGATAATGACAGAGCTAAGCATACTCCAAAGTGTGTCATTAACCTGTACCATTATCTCTCATCACATCATGTCTCCAGCCATAGCATACATAGGTTTTCTTGGGCAGGGTCTGGAATCTGTTTTCAGCAGCGTTTTCTATGTTTTGCCGAAGTTGCTTGTCAAGCAACAGCGATGTCCTCGCACTGTTGCACACACAGATGCCTGGAAACACATTGTATTATCACAATGTACACTTCACATTGTCAGACTTGCCAATGCACACCGTGTGTCACTGTCACACAATTTCTGCTCCTTTCTCACGGTCACCCTGTGAGGAGCAGATATCACAAGGTGGATACACAATTAGCTGGAAAGCCCTACGGAAACCAGGTTTTCAGCTAATTGGAGAATCTGCTCAGCTGTTGTCCATTGTGAGGTGTGAAACCTCCCTGGGACGTCTTTGGCAGCCTCAAATGCTTCGATTTTGAATTTTGGGGAGGCTGGTCGTGGGAGGGGGCTGTGAATATAGATGTTTCTGGGGCTGTGCTCAGCACGAATCCCTGCCTCCATCAAAGCCATTCCCCTTCAAGACCCTTCCCCCTTCAAGGTCCTGCCCGCTTCACGGTCCTGCCCACTTCTCACGTGGTGAAAAAAATTCTCAAGTTGGCAGGTCTGCGTTGTTCTGAGTGCTTAAGAACCATTCCAGACAAAAGGTTCTGGACACCGCATTCATATCCCAATATCGATTACAGGTTTTATAATACTTTACTCAAGGTACAGTACATGGGATACAGGGTTCGTAATTGAATGTGGATGGTAGGTTTCTTCTACATAGCAAGGTAAACTGCTAAAAAGGGG
The DNA here is from genome assembly GCF_964261635.1 of Lissotriton helveticus. NCBI lineage: Eukaryota > Metazoa > Chordata > Amphibia > Caudata > Salamandridae > Lissotriton > Lissotriton helveticus. The sequence continues at coordinate 652,818,928 of NC_136063.1, read as the reverse complement.
TGAGCTTCAGTGGTCGGTTTCCTTTTCCCAGGTCAAAAAGTGTGCTTCAGGGTGAAACTTTGCATTCAAAAGTCTTTGCCCACTTCAAGCAATGGTAACTGCCGGAAACCTATTTGAGTTGTATAAAAGGTGCTTTCAAACCCCTACTCGTAGGAGCCAATAGTCCTGAATATCCAAATCAGCAGTTCCCGGTCTTCAAGACCTAGTCACCGCCGCTCACTCCAGCACAGCTCTACTCTGTGGCCAGAATGCAGACTACTGAGCAAGGCTTCATCGGTGGGGCCCCTTTATAGTGGGAGCCACAAAATTTGACCACTTTACGCTGCAGTCTGTGGATTGTAGTTCCCAGGCTTGTGCACGTTCAATCTGGGACCCTGCTTGTACCTATCACTAATGGTGTCCACAGCCTGTTCCCAAATGCAAGCAAACACCTGTAGCTACAGCCTGGCCCCTGGGGCAAGCTCTGGGCCCTGTGACAATGAGGGACGAGCACTGCAAGGATCGTAAGGTGTGGTGAGTGTGGTTTGACGTGTTTCTCTTCTTTGAGAAAGAGTTTTAAAGAGTCATCTATGTGGGTAGGATGTTTGTAATGCAAATGGTAATGTCTGAATAGAGTTAGCGTATAACATCTCTTACAGTTAATTTTCCATGGCCCATTCGATTTAAGTAGATGGAAGCAAGAGCATGAAAGTAGTTCTAATTCTAAGTCAATGCAGACTTTACATTTATTGCAGCTTTATGGATGTCTTTGTTTTGGATAGTTTATTTCCAATTGTGCTCTCAGTTTAATTAGTAATGAACACTATAAGCACACAATGTTTCATCCATTCTACCTGTGTTTATTTTGTGCCATCATAAACAAAGAGACATTATAGTGGGGATATCACGTGCCATTCGTCTTCCACACTTTGATCACCCCTACCCCACAAAGATACTTTACAAGTGAATGGTCTTCACTGTGTAGCTTTTATTACTTGACCAATAACACCATCTTTATTTGTTGATAAAACCTTCTACTATTAAACTTAGGGATGGTTGGGTGGGCAACTGCTCCAGCTACGCCTTTCCGGCAACCCCCAGAGGCAAGAGGACAAAGAGGACTGCTTCCTCGGGACCCGCATTTTTATTGCCTTCGGGAAGGGATCGCAGACGTACCTCCCTGTCGTCTCGCATTATCTTGCAACCCTCGGCATGACTACTTTCAAGGAAACTAAACTGTTCCTTCAGTCTCTGAATTCCCACTAACGGCCCCCCTCCCCTAGGCACGGGGGTGCCTCTCATAGTGGGGATATCACATGCCATTCGTCTTCCACACTTTGGTCACCCCTCCCCCGCAAAGACACTTTACAAGTGAATGGTGTTCACTGCATAGCTTTTATTACTTGACCAATAACACCATCTTTATTGTTGATAAAACCTTCAACATTGACCATTTTATTAAATCAATCAACCATCCACTATTGAACATAATGAGGTGCTTTATACATATGTGCCATAGGGTTACCATATATTTACAATTCGGCATCTCTTGAGGCGTGTTGTACCAGCAGGACACAACACATCCTTTTTCCACTATTTCCATTAGAGGTAACAATCTGTAGTCTACCCTTTAGACGCAGCCAACAGAGCACTGCTTAGCACCTTCCTGGCACAAAAACGCTCTCCCCATCTTACTTCCTCCAAGCACCGGCTACTAGCGTAGGGCCGGAGAGTCCAGGACCACCAGCATGACAGCCCCCTCTCCCGTCATCCCAGAGCCCCAATGACTGCCTCCTTGCTGCAGGGGCATCCAGTTTCCGCCCAAGAAAAGAGTCCCCTGCCTTTTTCTCTTGTCCGGGACCCGCCACAGGGCAAGATGCCAACTGGCGCTCTTGCCCTCCCACCAACAACTGCTTTCTCGCTAAGGCCCTGCTACACTTTCTAGATGTAACGCAATGGCCCCCAGAATGGTTTGGACGAACACTTCCAACCCTGCCCTGGACAGATGTACCCCCTCTGCCCGATACCAATCCGAGTTTAATGTCTGCAGCAGTCTATGCCTAATAAAACGTATCTGTGACTATTTTTGTACCTCACGATTCATCTTTCTCACTGACGTGTTCACTGCGGCAGATGGTGTGTCATCACCCCAAACTCTACGAGTGAGTACCTCTAACCAAAATATGGTAGTGTCTGGTAAGACCCTCCTGATCCATGTGAATATATAGAACAGGTCCTCCTTCACTCCCCTCCTTTCCCCTGGGATCATGCTTTCACCCCCGAGTGAAGCACCAGCACATCTGGAATGGGCATACCTTTGTTGAGCGCACTCTGCAAATGGGCTGTGATATCCTCCACACATTGCCCATCAATCCCTATCCAATTATGAATGACTCCCTTGGCCCTTTGTGTCCTCTCCTCCCTGGATTCGCTGAACCACTGCCCTGCTCTGTGTATGACCGAATCTGCACACCAGCATACTTGCGTCCACCGACTTGCCACCACTGCATGTGAGACCAAAAAGAAAGAGAAAGAGAAAGAGGTGCATAATTACAAAACCGCCAAAGTCCAGACCCCTACCTACATCAGCTGCGGTCTTACATAACGCTCAAAACGCGATGAACTCCATCTGCCTATCTTCTTCATTGCTTCCGATGAGAGTCCCAATGTAGCTGCTGTAGTGGCCGCCCAAATACGAAATGAATGTGATGTGAAATGAGCAGTCTCCTCGTCCAACAATTCCAGCGCGCGCTTACATAGTCGCGTGAACTGAAATCTCGTCTGCATGTAAGAGAAGCCTATCATCTCCGCACCTAGTTCTCATCTGCCGGAAATTCTCCATCAGCACCACCGGGCAATAACATACCCCCTGAACAGCTCTTAGCTGTACCCCCACAACTTTGTTAATCGGGTCAGTTTTTGACCTCCTCACTCTCACCTGCAGTAATTCAGCGGCCACCACTACATCCCCCATGGCAATTCCCCCTTGTCTGTCCAACTTAGAGCTTGGTACAAGCTCAGATATCCAGAATGCCCCGAAAAAGGCAAAAGAATATGCTAATCTCATCAATTGCACCTCATAAGGCGACATACACACCTGCGTTAACACTCCCGAGATATTCACCAACCTACTGGAGTCTATAGGTCTCCTGTTATCCTTCACCCTTGGAGCCAGCCGTTCTCAACCTTTTATAGCCCGTCTAACTCTAAGGTCATTAGTGGGATCTGCTACCCCTTTTATTCCTGCAAAGGAGGCAATTGCAGACAACTGCCTGCAGACCTGAGCAAGCGACCTTCCATTCTCTCTCTGGTGAACTATGAACAAAAGCACTCCCTGCGGTGTAAATTCTTCTGCACCACCTTTTCCCAGCAGAACTGATTGTGGCCATCACGCTCTGAATTCTGTCAACTTAAAATGAGACAGGGCGTCAGCCACTGTGTTTTCCACACCTGGTACATGTTTGGCAGTAAAATACACATTACGCCTGAGGCAACCCGCACCAACTCTTTCAGCATACGGAGTACCCGCGGACATTTTGCCCTTTGGCTGTTCACCGCCAGAACTACCGACATATTGTCCGACCAAAACACAATTTGTTTGTTTTCTAGCAGTGCGCCCCATACCTGAAGTGCTACAATAATGGGAAATACCTCTAGGAATGTGATATTATGGACCAACCCCGTCCTGACCCAATCCGCTGGCCAATGCTGCATACACCACCAAATCGTCCTTCACTTCCACTGATAGCCTAGTGTGGTGATGTTTCGCCCTTAAACCTGACATTGCCCTGGCTATATTCTTTGAGAAGAACCTGCCCATGGGTATCACCTGCAATGCAAAATTGAGTTGCCCCACCATCACCTGCAATTGGTGCAAGGTAACCTTGAGTGCCCTTAAGCACTTCTCCAAAGACACTTGAAAAGCTCTTATTTTATCTTGTGGAAGTCTGCACACTCCTTCTACGGTGTCTATCTCAATACCCAAGAAAGTTAAGCGGGTCGTTGGGCCCTCCATCTTCTCCTCTGCCAGGGGCACCCCAATGCCTCCACAATACGCTGGAATCCCATCAACGCTTCCTGACAAGCTGACGAGCTAGGTGGCCCCAGGAACAGAAAATCATCCAACTAATGCACCACCTCTTGCGTTCCTACCACATCCCGCACTGTCCATTCCAAAAAAACGACTAAATGTTTTGAATACCACACATACAACGGAACAACCCATAGGCATACATAGGTCCATAAAGAAATTGCCGTCAAACTTGAAACCTAGCAACCTAGTGTCATCCGGGTGCACCGGCAAGAGGCAAAAAGCTGACTCAATATTTGACTTGGCCATCAGCGCGCCCCTACCTAGCCTCTGTAGATTTTGGATCGCAGTGTCAAAAGTGGTGTAGCGCACTGTACACAATTCTTGATCTAACCCTTCATTGACTGACATGCCAGGTGGATTGGATAAATTATGTATAAGGCGGTATTTTGCCACTTCCTTCTTTGGTACGAGGCCCAGTGGTGAACAGACTAAGTCCTGCCTCAGCAACTGTTGGAATGGCCCGCCACCCACCCCAGCGCTATCTCCTTCTCAAGTTTTTTACCGGGTCACCCCTGGGTTTCTTAGCACAGGGAGTTGATTGCGCGGGGGAACTGCAGTGTCCAGGGCGCTAGACAGGATATGAAAGTCAGGTTTAAACCCTTGATACAGAAATTGAGCTTCTGCCCGCCTCTCATATCTGGCAAGCAGGCAGGCCAATGCATGCAGGCGTATAGGGGTAGGCAAGCTCTTAAGATGATTGGGCAGGACGTCCCTTGGTTTGTGTATTGGGCTTTCACACTTTTTTGTAAAACTTAATCTCTGGGTGCCTGAGCATTCCACAGAAGGAACAAATGTGCTTAAACTTGCATGCTGCTCTTCTGTTACATTTCTCCTAGTTGAACTGCCAACATACTTGATTCTTGTCCCCCGCTCCCCTGTCTCCCTGAAAGGAATGCGTGGGCTTGCCGACTGGCGCGGCAGAATAAAACTCCCCATGCCATATATTAATCTCCCGCAGATCCCACGCTACTCACCGCTTTCATCTGCCTGAATTTTGTGTCATATTGCAGCCAAGCCGTCCCCTGAAATTCAGAAGCTGCCCCATGAATCAATGACATGTAGCTTATCAACTGGGCTGCCAAAGTAGGAAACCACTCGACCATAATTGCTGCATAAATAGCAAAACCAGTCACCCAGTTCTTTAACGACCATTCCACCCAAACCTTCTTCTGTTTCAGTTCCCCATCTTTGCCTGCTCTGCTTTTCCCAGGGACCACACCCGCATTGATCAAATCGAAAACGTCCACATACTCCCCCTCAAAGATCTTCTCCCTGGTTTCCGCTGGCACGTGCCAAGTTATACTTGCTGATGGTGACACTGCCAGAGATGTGGAACCATATAACACCGGGCTCTGTGAAAGGGGGGTTCTGAGCCGACACCACCGTTGCCGGAGAGCCCGACTGGTTCACTGCAACTAGCCCAAAACCTGAAGCCCCTGTATTACCCACTGACCCTTGAGCCATTGTAGCCACCACCACAGGAGATTGTAGTACTCCTCCTGACTGGACCCACACTTGAGCCACCCCACCCCCTTGTTTTGTGACTACTGGCACTGTGGCCTGCGTGGTATCAGTCGGGACCTGCGCTGTAGCATTTGGCGCAGCCCCCACCTCCCCCTGCATAGCCGAATTTGATGGGCTACTAGCCCCAATCGCTGGCATTTCGGCTGGCGCCTCACTCTGTGTAAACCCCCCAAAGTGGACAACCCGCCCTCTGCCGGGCCTTTTCTGTGCGACAACTCTAGCCACCTGCATATTGTCCGTGCATATCAGAGGCTGGCCCACCACCATCACCTCACCTGCAATGTTCGTTCGCGATTCCGAGACCTGCTTGGCCTTCTCCTGATGCATGTCTTTAAAACGATTTGGGGTCCGCCTTATGCATTTTGGCAAGTAAGGCTCTTGCTGGGAGCTTGTTCCGGCATCCTGAGACAGAGTCTTCAGTGCCCAATCAATGCCTCCTTTCTCGGCGACCTCCCATAATGCTGCCAAGGAACGACAATCCTCTGCTGACGCCGGGGCCTCCTTGCCCCCCCCGTGTCCGCTTTGGTGGCATCCTGCCTACTAAGAAAAATAAAAGGAGAATTAAAGACTAACCAAGCCCTCCGTGCCCCTTTGACAGGCCTTGCACCAGCGCGCGTCCATCTCTACGTACATGCCACGCCTCCTTGGCTCGAGCACTGGAGATACTTACTGTCCTAGTGTCACATTACACCATGCATCATGCATGTACATACTAAGCCGCCCGTGGTCGAGCACTAGAGATACTTACTGCTCTGGAGTCACCTTACACCATGCCTCATGCATGTGGGATGCTCAGCATACCTACTGGCTGAATACCCCGGGGCTATCATGCACCCCCCCAAGCCATAAACATTCCCTGCCATGCCTCTCAAATCACCCCTTCTCTGGGAAGCACTTGGTCTCCCACAAAACCTCGTGCCCCAGGTTCCATGCTGTAACTGCAAACACAACAATGATGGACAGAATGTGGATCAATGTCACACATTCACCCCAGTCAAAAGATCTGGGCCCAAATCCATCGTTTTTCCACTCCACACCACCCTGGGTTAGACAATGGCGATATGCAAATCAGCGCTGACCCTGTTGCCCCATGGGAACAGTCCAGTCCGAACTACAAAAGCCATGTCCTTCCCAGAACGGAAACAAGCATCCGAGGACCGGCCCGGTTTCGAGGTAACACCTCTCATCAGCCCGGCTAGCTTGATTCCAGTGGTGTGGAGTGTCTGGGACTCACGTCTGAGCATCCCCAGTACACTTAGAGCGGTAACTGCAAACACAACAATGATGGACAGAATGTGGATCAATGTCACACATTCACCCCAGTCAAAAGATCTGGGCCCAAATCCATCGTTTTTCCACTCCACACCACCCTGGGTTAGACAATGGCGATATGCAAATCAGCGCTGACCCTGTTGCCCCATGGGAACAGTCCAGTCCGAACTACAAAAGCCATGTCCTTCCCAGAACGGAAACAAGCATCCGAGGACCGGCCCGGTTTCGAGGTAACACCTCTCATCAGCCCGGCTAGCTTGATTCCAGTGGTGTGGAGTGTCTGGGACTCACGTCTGAGCATCCCCAGTACACTTAGAGCGGTAACTGCAAACACAACAATGATGGACAGAATGTGGATCAATGTCACACATTCACCCCAGTCAAAAGATCTGGGCCCAAATCCATCGTTTTTCCACTCCACACCACCCTGGGTTAGACAATGGCGATATGCAAATCAGCGCTGACCCTGTTGCCCCATGGGAACAGTCCAGTCCGAACTACAAAAGCCATGTCCTTCCCAGAACGGAAACAAGCATCCGAGGACCGGCCCGGTTTCGAGGTAACACCTCTCATCAGCCCGGCTAGCTTGATTCCAGTGGTGTGGAGTGTCTGGGACTCACGTCTGAGCATCCCCAGTACACTTAGAGCGGTAACTGCAAACACAACAATGATGGACAGAATGTGGATCAATGTCCATCATTGTTGTGTTTGCAGTTACCGCTCTAAGTGTACTGGGGATGCTCAGACGTGAGTCCCAGACACTCCACACCACTGGAATCAAGCTAGCCGGGCTGATGAGAGGTGTTACCTCGAAACCGGGCCGGTCCTCGGATGCTTGTTTCCGTTCTGGGAAGGACATGGCTTTTGTAGTTCGGACTGGACTGTTCCCATGGGGCACAGGGTCAGCGCTGATTTGCATATCGCCATTGTCTAACCCAGGGTGGTGTGGAGTGGAAAAACGATGGATTTGGGCCCAGATCTTTGGACTGGGGTGAATGTGTGACATTGATCCACATTCTGTCCATCATTGTTGTGTTTGCAGTTACCGCTCTAGGTGTACTGGGGATGCTCAGACGTGAGTCCCAGGCACTCCACACCACTGGAATCAAGCTAGCCGGGCTGAAGAGAGGTGTTACCTCGAAACCGGGCCGGTCCTCGGATGCTTGTTTCCGTTCTGGGAAGGACATGGCTTTTGTAGTTCGGACTGGACTGTTCCCATGGGGCAACAGGGTCAGCGCTGATTTGCATATCGCCATTGTCTAACCCAGGGTGGTGTGGAGTGGAAAAACGATGGATTTGGGCCCAGATCTTTTGACTGGGGTGAATGTGTGACATTGATCCACATTCTGTCCATCATTGTTGTGTTTGCAGTTACCGCTCTAAGTGTACTGGGGATGCTCAGACGTGAGTCCCAGACACTCCACACCACTGGAATCAAGCTAGCCGGGCTGATGAGAGGTGTTACCTCGAAACCGGGCCGGTCCTCGGATGCTTGTTTCCGTTCTGGGAAGGACATGGCTTTTGTAGTTCGGACTGGACTGTTCCCATGGGGCAACAGGGTCAGCGCTGATTTGCATATCGCCATTGTCTAACCCAGGGTGGTGTGGAGTGGAAAAACGATGGATTTGGGCCCAGATCTTTTGACTGGGGTGAATGTGTGACATTGATCCACATTCTGTCCATCATTGTTGTGTTTGCAGTTACCGCTCTAAGTGTACTGGGGATGCTCAGACGTGAGTCCCAGACACTCCACACCACTGGAATCAAGCTAGCCGGGCTGATGAGAGGTGTTACCTCGAAACCGGGCCGGTCCTCGGATGCTTGTTTCCGTTCTGGGAAGGACATGGCTTTTGTAGTTCGGACTGGACTGTTCCCATGGGGCACAGGGTCAGCGCTGATTTGCATATCGCCATTGTCTAACCCAGGGTGGTGTAGAGTGGAAAAACGATGGATTTGGGCCCAGATCTTTGGACTGGGGTGAATGTGTGACATTGATCCACATTCTGTCCATCATTGTTGTGTTTGCAGTTACCGCTCTAGGTGTACTGGGGATGCTCAGACGTGAGTCCCAGGCACTCCACACCACTGGAATCAAGCTAGCCGGGCTGAAGAGAGGTGTTACCTCGAAACCGGGCCGGTCCTCGGATGCTTGTTTCCGTTCTGGGAAGGACATGGCTTTTGTAGTTCGGACTGGACTGTTCCCATGGGGCACAGGGTCAGCGCTGATTTGCATATCGCCATTGTCTAACCCAGGGTGGTGTGGAGTGGAAAAACGATGGATTTGGGCCCAGATCTTTGGACTGGGGTGAATGTGTGACATTGATCCACATTCTGTCCATCATTGTTGTGTTTGCAGTTACCGCTCTAGGTGTACTGGGGATGCTCAGACGTGAGTCCCAGGCACTCCACACCACTGGAATCAAGCTAGCCGGGCTGAAGAGAGGTGTTACCTCGAAACCGGGCCGGTCCTCGGATGCTTGTTTCCGTTCTGGGAAGGACATGGCTTTTGTAGTTCGGATTGGACTGTTCCCATGGGGCACAGGGTCAGCGCTGATTTGCATATCGCCATTGTCTAACCCAGGGTGGTGTGGAGTGGAAAAACGATGGATTTGGGCCCAGATCTTTGGACTGGGGTGAATGTGTGACATTGATCCACATTCTGTCCATCATTGTTGTGTTTGCAGTTACCGCTCTAGGTGTACTGGGGATGCTCAGACGTGAGTCCCAGGCACTCCACACCACTGGAATCAAGCTAGCCGGGCTGAAGAGAGGTGTTACCTCGAAACCGGGCCGGTCCTCGGATGCTTGTTTCCGTTCTGGGAAGGACATGGCTTTTGTAGTTCGGACTGGACTGTTCCCATGGGGCACAGGGTCAGCGCTGATTTGCATATCGCCATTGTCTAACCCAGGGTGGTGTGGAGTGGAAAAACGATGGATTTGGGCCCAGATCTTTGGACTGGGGTGAATGTGTGACATTGATCCACATTCTGTCCATCATTGTTGTGTTTGCAGTTACCGCTCTAGGTGTACTGGGGATGCTCAGACGTGAGTCCCAGGCACTCCACACCACTGGAATCAACCTAGCCGGGCTGAAGAGAGGTGTTACCTCGAAACCGGGCCGGTCCTCGGATGCTTGTTTCCGTTCTGGGAAGGACATGGCTTTTGTAGTTCGGACTGGACTGTTCCCATGGGGCACAGGGTCAGCGCTGATTTGCATATCGCCATTGTCTAACCCAGGGTGGTGTGGAGTGGAAAAACGATGGATTTGGGCCCAGATCTTTGGACTGGGGTGAATGTGTGACATTGATCCACATTCTGTCCATCATTGTTGTGTTTGCAGTTACCGCTCTAGGTGTACTGGGGATGCTCAGACGTGAGTCCCAGGCACTCCACACCACTGGAATCAAGCTAGCCGGGCTGAAGAGAGGTGTTACCTCGAAACCGGGCCGGTCCTCGGATGCTTGTTTCCGTTCTGGGAAGGACATGGCTTTTGTAGTTCGGACTGGACTGTTCCCATGGGGCACAGGGTCAGCGCTGATTTGCATATCGCCATTGTCTAACCCAGGGTGGTGTGGAGTGGAAAAACGATGGATTTGGGCCCAGATCTTTGGACTGGGGTGAATGTGTGACATTGATCCACATTCTGTCCATCATTGTTGTGTTTGCAGTTACCGCTCTAGGTGTACTGGGGATGCTCAGACGTGAGTCCCAGGCACTCCACACCACTGGAATCAAGCTAGCCGGGCTGAAGAGAGGTGTTACCTCGAAACCGGGCCGGTCCTCGGATGCTTGTTTCCGTTCTGGGAAGGACATGGCTTTTGTAGTTCGGACTGGACTGTTCCCATGGGGCACAGGGTCAGCGCTGATTTGCATATCGCCATTGTCTAACCCAGGGTGGTGTGGAGTGGAAAAACGATGGATTTGGGCCCAGATCTTTGGACTGGGGTGAATGTGTGACATTGATCCACATTCTGTCCATCATTGTTGTGTTTGCAGTTACCGCTCCAGGTTCCATGCTAGCATGCTTGCTTGTCGTCATGCAAATAGACCATGCCCCTGTACATGTATATATAATCTTTATCAGGCCCCATTTAAATAATTTAGATAAACAATGTGCCATGGATCACACAAAATGACCCACTAAATTACCTTTATGACTAATGTACCGGTCCTGTTAATGAAAAGCTTGACGCGCCCCCCCCCCCCGCAGGTGCTCACCTACTTATACTGATGGTTTATACCTCATCTAACTCCTCCTATCAAACGATGGCCGAGCTGCTCATGCCCCATGTTTTAACGCGCAATAGTTGCGCTCTTCAACATGACCGCCCGCTCAATTTACCAATTGACGTGCACAGCGCTACAGCGCCCTTCTTAATATGTAAGGCCTCAACGCTACAGCACTAACCATTACTCTTTAAGGCCTCACATGCCCAGCAACCATCCTTACCCCCGCGGTCCTCCTCCGTAATCGTGTACAAGAAAAACACTTGCTCATTGTCAGAATTGCCAATAACTGCGCTACAGCGCCAATCATCAATATTTAATGCCTCGGCGCTACAGCGGCCACCATTATTATTAAAGGCCTCGTGTGCCTAGCAACCATCTCTCACCCCCACGGTCCTCCTCACATACTTGAGCACTAAATACCCCGTGTGTCCGCCACTGTTTAGCACACCCGCTACCTACTCCCCCTTTCATATCGACTGAATTGCCAGCGGTGTCCCGCAGGCTTTCCCGCTTGCTTTCCCGCTCACTTTACGGGTACTTCAAAACCACCCCCTTTAGCGCGCCAAATGTTCCCAGCACCCGCGATTCGTCTCTGCGCTTCACACGAAGCAAATTACTCCTGTCGCCCCGCAGGCTTCCCCCCGCAATCTCGAACTTCAAAATTAGCTACACCCGCCCCCCATCCCTAACCATTCCGCTATTACCCGGTACTATTAACACGGGTCCTACTAAGTTTTCTCGCTCCTCCTGCTACGCCTTGAGGCCCCTCACCTTGAGAATCACCACAAGCGCCGCCGGGCCCGTCCGCCCACTCCACACCAACTGCTCCAGCTGCGCCTTTCCGGCAACCCCCAGAGGCAAGAGGACAAAGAAGGCTGCTCCCTCGGGACCCGCATTTTTATTGCCTTTGAGGAGGGATCGCAAACGGGACCTCCCTGTCGTCTCGCATTACCTTGCGACCCTCCCCATGACTACTTTCAAGGAAACTAAACCGGTACTTCAGGCTTGGAATTCACACTAACGGCCCCCCTCCGCTAGGCGCGGGGGGTGCCTCTCAGGTCGTGCACTCTGCATGTACACTGAGGTCATCTAGCGGATATCCCCAACCCCCTCTTACAAGCAGCATGCATATCAAAATCTTTGCCCCCATTACTAAGCCAATGACATCCAAAATGCCTTTCTACTCTGCTGATTCACAGAGGAGGGTAGGACTTGGGGTAAGATTAGTATAAGCCATGAGTCATGACCGCTTCCTGCTGGGCCTAAGTGCAGAGTAAAAAGAGGACCTTAAAGACTGAGCGGGAGAGAGGAAAAAAGGCACTGAGAAACAAATTGGTGTGTATGTCCGCTTTTGTGATTGGAGCGGAATATTTATGGTTGGGAGGGTGTGTGTGTGTGGTTGGTTAAATGCTGCCCCAACCTTAGCATGGCTTGGCATTATAGTCTGTCCCTGGCATAGCTGTTACCAATTTTTGCAACAACTCTTCGTAGATTTTAGAAATAGAAAGGCCATTAATGCGCACCATCAAAAGTATACATAAAGGTGAATAACATTATAATGCAACATAAATCTGAAAACAAAAAAACACCGGAATAGTGCTCTACATCCCACCGACCTATTAGAGAAAAGATGGATATTTCGCCTAGTATGTTGTTCTTTCCCCTCATTCAATGGCATCCCACCCCTCATCTTCGCATACACGCATCAGCATGCTACAAATGCATTGGGGAGAGGATTTGGCCTAACAGCTAGGGCGGTCGACCTTGAATCTGGGGGACTTGGTTCTAGTCTCTGCAATGATGCTGCACATCCGGTGATTCTGGGCTAATCACTTAATCGCCCCGTGACTAACAAAAAAAATGAATGTGTCCTCATGTATCGGATTCGCATCTGGTGCTATGTAAAGCGCTCAGATTCCTGATACCTTCGGGTCAAGTTTGTGCTATATAAAACTTCATAAAATAAAAAATAGCCAGCTTCAAGTTTACGATGTAACTAGACATCCACCCAGTATGTCCTCAACTTTCGGCATCTGATCATTCAACTTCTATATAAATCTCTCCTATTGGCCATATTGAACGTGTTTTACAGCCATGAACCATAAGCTAGTACTTTTGATGTTTCTGCAGTTGAATATGCCTAGTTTTGCCATTGAAATAGATTTTGAGAGCAATCCCTCCATTGTGGTGTCGTTTCTGGTTTGTTCTGGTAGATAGGTGGGTGTCAGTAGTAGCCCTGACTCTGAGTTCAGAGGACTTTCAATCTCCCACTCTACTTTAATTTCTTCCTGGGTTTGTGCTCTCAGTCTTGGATCAGCCATTCTTGATGACATTCTGATGGACTTCCTAAGCAATATTATCATACAAAAGTGGCTTCTCCTTTGGATATAGTGGACATATTTTCTGACATTCGGCTGTCTTTGGCATAATGGTGGCCCATCCTTGCCATGTGATAGGCCTTTTTGATTAATTTATGGATGCTAGTGAGCTTACCTTCACATATAGGGCCAGATGTATCAAAGGGTTTTACCAATTCTGTGACTATGGGAAAATGTGTTCGTACATATGGCCCATAGTGGGCTTTCTTGACGGCATTTCGGCTGTTCGTAATATAATATTGTGTTATGGTGGCACTAGGAAAATCAACTCGGTCTTTTGTTTATTGTGGCCATTCTTGAGTCTTATGTCTATCGCTGGTACAGTGGTGGTGGAAAGTCCTGCTATATGATGGACATCCCTGGTATTTGATGATGATAGATGGACTTGAAAGCAAGAATCCGTTTGTTAAAACCTTAATAAATGCGAGTGTGTGACTCAAATTACATGCTTTTGTTTGGGGATCACACATCATTTCACTACATTTGTAAATCCAGCATTTCAAAACAAAAGTGCAGTTTTTCTTGAATATGTAAAGTTTCAGTTTATGAGATTTGGGATTATTTAGCCAAATCAAAAAACTTGTATTTCATGGTAAAATGGCTTTATTTTCTGAAATTGCTTGGTGAATGTTTTTGACAAAATAACTGCATTTTGTCAACAACATCCACTTGATAAGTTATCAGAGCTCAGAAATCAGTATCACACATAACACTAATTAAATCATTGTCCAGTCTGTGCTTTTAAATTAAAATTAAAGGAAAAGTACTTTTAATGCTCACACAGCTTAACACTTGGCATTCAATTACAAGTATGCACATAATATAGCATTTTCAAAACAGCAAGTTTTCGTGGCAATAACAATTTAGCAATTTAAAACTGTTCCTAAAGAGGTCCTCGCAGAACAACCAGGGTCAAATCGCCTACCCTAAAGATTTATCCTAGGTGGGAACTAACCCTATCAATATTGTCTGATTAAAATATCTCCTTAATGCATTCAGTCACTTAATGGGGTTTTCATGATTCCTTTGAAGGCATTTCATCAACAAAATTGAAAAGGCTTGCTGAGACATTATTAATTCCGCTGTTTTTGGACCCAATGTTGGTGAAACACGTTTACAGTCTGATTCTGTACACTCCGCTTTCTGTGGTTATAAAAAATGGAAAACATTTGAATTTACCTTTTTGTCTTTTTCAAGTAGATTCTCAATGATAGGAAATGACTGGGATCTATTTGAAAGATACCGGGTGCTAAAATGGTGCTGTTTCTATTTAAAAAATGATTGTCTACGTAACATCGGTAAATAAGATTTATTAATTACATGTTAGGCAGGTAACTCTTTATGTGCTTGATGTGTGCTTGTATTTGTAAAGCACAAATTTAGCTGGCTACAAACAGTGTTGTAGGGTGGGCAAGACCCTTTAGCCAATTTGTATGGCAAATGTGGTTAAAAATCCGATCCTGACTCAATTTTCCAATGTTTTTGTAGAGTGGGTGAATCGCCAACACCTCAGGGGAGGGTTTGGTGTTACAATTGCTACATCATTTGTCCAGTTTTAAACCAAATTTTTCACTGGGGGTGAGAACCCCCGAACCTCCACAAATTGTTTACCTCATATCCTTAATTTGTTTGCTTGATCTTTTCAAGGCAGATATATATTCCTCACCTCTTTCAAAGTACGCAAGCGGCTGTTGGGCTTTGTACACTTGCACCCAGTGTCTCCTTCATACAATTCATATTGCAGTCCTAACTTTCTCCCGGGGTATGAGAAATGGCGGTATATGTGGGGCTATCCTAGAGATACAAACATCCAATTACCCTGATGTACCAATAGAATTCTGCACTTTGCATATGTAGTGCTTAGAAACCCCAGGAAGCGACTTATTCAGGACAAAGAGTAATTCACACTGAAGTCTAAATAATGCTACACAAGAATAAACATGATTGAATATGAGCTGTTGCAGTGGGATGTTATTTATCTCTATATTGTGTTCTCCATTTATGATCTATACCTGTCTGCATAGTGAAGTGATGTTCCAGAGGACCTTAAATCGTTGCAGGTCTGTCTTTCTTCGAGTCACTTTGCTCTGGTGTATTCCCAAAAATCTAATAGTTGAAGTCTCCCATCTCTGATCAGGCTCCAACAGCAAGGCTTTGAGATGAAGTTTTATGTTGACAGTTATATTTATTATGCAGCACTGTGGGCCTGGAGCCCAATTCATACATTTTTGGATGGAAATTGGGCCTATTTACTATCTTATTTCCTTTCTCATTTTCTTTGTACATCTCAGAACTTGACATCATGCTCACAAGTTTGCATGGCCAGTTTAGATTGTTAGTACTCTAGTCCTGCTTTCTCTTTCAGTATATTAATCCTTTCTTTGCATTAATGTGGAGTCTTTTCTCCCGCTTTCCTTTAATATCTTCGTCACTTTTGCTTGCAGTGTTCAGGGAAAAGGGCCTTCACTTAATTCTTATGCTAATAACAAACTTATTTCCAGTGAGCAGCAAACTGGGCAGGTTCTGCACACCTTTGAAGAGACAGTGTAAAGTATCCAGGTGGATGGACTACAGTAGGCTTAAGCTCAATGAGCCAAAGCAGTTTACTGCTAGGCCCTCACCATTTGCTAAAATCTCCGCACATTTCACTCTGTTCACACTTTACCAAGAAAATGTATATAGCATGTGAGTACTTGGGGCAGTTATTGAGATTCGAGCGCAAATAGAATTGTGACTGCGGGCTGGAATTTTCCGTTCCTTTTATTAATAGGGACTATCAGGTTGAGATTGTTGAGTTAATGTTGAAAAGGACTACTTGAATGACCTTTCAGCGGGGTTATTGGCATTTCAGCGTCTTTCCTTCAAGGGATCCAGAATGTTCCCCCTGATCTAGTCTTGGGGTCAGAAAAATGGACTGTATTTCACAAAGATTGTGAGAGCTTTACTGGCTTCCTGGGGCCAAATGATTGGCCTTCAAACCTCTATGCCTGATTTCCAAAAGCCTTCTTGGTACTGCTCCATGTTATGTTAGTTAAACGTTTTGACTCCCCCAGAAGCCCAGATTTCACCTTAGATCTGACTACCAGGATCTACTTTTGTTTCTCAAGGCCAATTTGAACTGGCAGGAATATCAGTTGGAGTCATAGCCATTACTCCCCTGATCAAAATGGTTCGTGGTTTTATGACTTACCCATGAAAACTGTTTAAAAACGTATCTTTATTTATCAATGCTGATTGCTTCCTCTTCTGTCCTGGCAGTGGTGTGGTATGTCAGTCTTAACATATCTAGTTTTTTTTTACTTTCTACTATATCAAATGAAAACTTTAAAGTGCTTCTCACTGCCAGAATGTCATTGATGCGGTCTGTAAAAATGGGTGTATTTTACAATACGCTGTGATGTTTTATATAGCTATTGCATGCATTTTAGCTGTGCCGCAACTGGGATTTTTAAGAGTTACTTATGAGTTTCCATGTTTTTGTTATCAGACTTGTGGCACATGTTATTTCTCTTGCTGGCTGTTTAGGTAGTGAAAAACAGGTGTCACAGCTGGGCCTTCTCTAGGGTCGCTGTCCAAAATCCATGACAGTCTGGAGCCTAAATCACACTTAATTACTAAAGATGGGTTTTTAAAGGAAAGAAGGCACTCATCCTGACTGAAGTCCTCCTGTCAGAAGATCATAGGCTAGGTTAAACTCCTGTCTGATCCACTCTACATTAGGGATTTTGCTATTTTGTAGCCTCTCTGTGTATCTCAATGTGTCTTCCGAGTGTTTGGAAGCTGACGACAATCAGTCTATGTGAACGAGTGACTACTGGGGCACATAGACTGATCACAAGGCCCCATACGAACTAGATACCAGTGACTGTACCAAAGAAAACTATGGCTGTCCTACTAGTCTGTGATCGATTTTATTTTCCCCATGCCAAATGGAGAATAACATTTAACTGACCAGAAGCCATATTGTTCCTCACTTCTGGCTGTCAAACAAATCTCGGGCAAATTATTAAAAATTATGGGCCAGATGTATCAAAGCTTTTTGTGATCGCAGAGGGGCCGATTCGCAGAATCGGCACGTTTGCAAACGCAAAAATGTGTTTTCCAATGTATCAAACATTTTGAATTCACAATAGGGGTAATCATTAATTGCGATTACCTAAATTGCGAATGCAGGTAGGGAATCACAATTTGTGATTTCCTAAATGCAATTCATGTAGCTATCGCAAATTGAGATTTTTCATTAAGGAATCACAAATTACCATCAACTTCTGGTTGTGCACACATGCATATTTTAGGGGTGCATCATGGTGGCCTTTCTGCCCCCTTGCACCCTTGAAATTGCATTTGCCATTTGCGAGTACCTGGGTACTCGCAAATTGTGCATGCAATTCCCATTCATTCCTATGAGCCTCTAGGCCCATAGAAATGAATGGGAAGCCATTCCTTATTTGCGACTCGCAATTTGCTGCTCGCAATTAAGGAATGCGTAGACTCGCAAAATCCAATTTTGATACATCTGGCCCAAAATTAAAGATAACCAGTATTGCAGGGAAATTTACACATGTATTTTATTTTGTAATTTGACATTCCATACAGAAACCTGCAAGTATTTTGTATCATACTTACTTTTCAAATTTTGCCTCTGCTATTTTGTTTTCTATTGAAAGTAACTTAAAGCATGCTTGCACTTTTGCTATTTTTCTGCTACTCAATATGAACATTCAACCAAAACAGATAATTTACCAAACCTGTTTGTCAATTTCTATTGGTGCTAATAAAAAAAAACTCCACAGCTTTTATCCATGCCTCTTGAAACAGATGAATTGAACATCATGTGCTATCACTGCTATTCTAGGTATAAATTGTGCCTCGGCAAATAGGAAAGTTCAACATAAAACCTAAATCAGGATTAGCATTTGAGGGGGAGTCGCATATCAGTTGTTACCTGTGCAATAATGAAGCCATAGCCTATCTGATCTTCGAATACATGTTTCTTCATCTGATTATCTTTTGTAAAGGTAAGGTTAGGGGATTTTCCACCTAGCTCCTAGACTCCGAACTACTCTTCTGCTCACAGTCCTGTTGGATCACTTTCCCCATAACTTTCACTGTGCTGCAATGTCTATTCAAAGTGTAGAGAACCTGAACTTTTACAGGCACCCTACCTGTGGATACCCCATTACATCAAGGACTTAAGCAAGTATTAGTTGACCAGCAATGTCTTCAAAAATATCAACAGTCATTAAAAACTATTCTTTTTTTATGTCTCCCTTTTTTGGAATTCAGTCATGAAGGAGTTGTGTATACAGTGCTTAGCTATGCTTATTGTATAGTTGTACTGCACACAGGAGTAATCCCAGATTGGTCATCATTAATATTTGTTTTTCTTCACCAATGGAAAACTCTTGACTCTCATTGGTCGGGCAATGTCCAGAAAATGCTGTATTCCAAGTCAGACCGACAACACACATTCAATGATCCAGAATTGCATCCATGCACACTGATGATCCATTTTGAAATTCATTTCTTTCCATCTCCAGAGAGACACTTAGCGACTGTAGATTTTATTACGAGTGCCCTGGTGTTTATTTATCGGAACTGAAAATTTGACGCAAAATGTATCTGGTACTATCTAAAGCCCATATTTAGGAATTTGTCCCCGAAAATGGGGAAGAACATGTAGATTTTGATATTTGAGCCATAATCTGCATGCCTTGATAATAGTAGAGTACTTTTTACCCCATACAGATCTGTAGGTTTGACCTGCTGTCATTTATTGGGGGAAAACTGCGGGAGGGCGATATTAGCCGACAAACTTAAAATTGCAATGAAGTTAATGCATATATTGCGATTTGTAATGAGGGCCTTAATGTAAAGACTTTTGTTCTGCCAGTAATGTGTCTAATGCTCTAACTTTCAATTGATCTTCTCGTTGCAGAAAATATGGGATGTATACATTCAATAAGGAAAGATAACCGGCAAGAAGACGGGCCGAAGAAGACTGAACCAGTACGTAAACCTGAGCGAACTATTTATGTCAGAGATCCAACGGCCAATACATCAAAAAGGCCAGTAAGTAGATAGTGACCCTGCAGCCAGATTAAGGCATGGCTCCTTACATGCATGCATGCATGCATGAAAAAGCTGTTACTGTGCAGTGGTATAGAATGCTGCCACTCGGATACTTTGGAGCTGTCCGATATTTTTTCAATGTAGAGAATAGCACAATTGTGTGTTTTTAGCGTGCCATTGTTTTTAATATTTTTTATTTCACATATTAAACACAAAAACACTTTAAAAATGGTACTCGAGAATTTCCTTATGTTCTAACTCCCATCTTTGAATACAATCCATTGTATACATCTCTGCCTCTTGCCAGATACTGAAAAAGGCGTGAATGAGTGCCTACACATGACCTTAAAGTTAGAACACAAACCTACATAAAGACACTGGACCACTTACGTTATTTATTTATTTGAGTTTTATATAGTGCTGGCTAGACCCGGAGGTATCAGCGCTTTACATAAGGAGCCACAAAATTACAAAATTACATCAGTTACAAGTTACATCAGTTACAAGAAAACATTTCAAGAGCGTCGGAAGACAAAATAAATGGAGTTTGCAGGGGATACAAAGTTTTGGTACCTGGAAAACCGTCTGTACTTCGTTGCTTTGGGCTAATAAGTAACAATCAGTAACTGAATTATGGGGCTGCAGTCCTGGGTCATTTGAAAAGTAAGCACTGGAGCATGGTGGTGTCTGCGCAGTGGGCTTGTCCGGTATGAATCACTTCCATTTGTAAGATTTACTAAGCAGAGTGTAGTGTGTATTTAATGAAAAAATACTGTCTCTACATATCTATGTTGAGATCCTGTAAAGCATGAGATTGTATTTAAATGTGTTTTATGCGTTCCAAGGGTAGGGATGCTAAAAACATAAAATGTCTTAGGAATTATTTCATGCAAACTGTGGGTTACATATTTCCAAAGCACTTTCTATGGGCTTTTAGCTACAGCTGTGTTTGAAGGTGTACGCAGATGCATAGCTTATCCAGTGAGATTCGGGAGGTGTGAATCCCAAATTTCCCAATTAAAAAAGTCGTGGTGGGCAGGGTGGAGGAGTGAGATGACTAAGGTTCAGGATGGACTGTCCCCATGAGGAGCAGCATCATTATTGATCTGCATTAGGTGGGCCTCTGGCTACAATGACACAGTAGGTGAAAAACGATGGGTTGGAATGCTACCCAGAGGGATTGCCACTGGTTAGATCATCCCATAATCTTTGGGGTGTTTGATTGACAGTATGCCTGGGAATCTGAGGCTGGTGCAGCCTTCCAAGTCCATTACTGCAATGTTTGTGAAGTCCAAAAAGTTCTAAATTTGCATAATTCAAAGAGGACTTCTGTGGGTGCTAATTTATTACTAGTTTGGTAAAGCATGTGTATATAGTTCAGATTCTGCTCCAAAAAATGAACAAGTTAAAAGTGGTTAGTGAAATGAGAATGATGATAATAATGAAGACATAGCCGACCTGACTCGGGTTCCCCAGGCATACATATCATGCCAAGGATGCATTTGGTGAGTGACGCACCCCATACATTCTCCTTTAATCTACCCCCTTGCTTGTCCCATATGTCCAAGTAGATCTCCCTGGGAATGGATGACTAAGGGATCACTTATTTTAAATGTATTTTCACTACATATGCTCCTCTTCATCTGTGTAACGAGAAACCTTGATGGTAGATTTGTCAAATTGGCGATCCAGGCAGGGCTCATTGTTTCCAGTCCTCACTTTTTACAGATCATTTTATTAAGTCTCTGACAGTCCTATGTACTAAGCCTGAGGTTCAAATAAAGGTGGGCATGCCAGCAAATTAAAAGGGCATGCCAAGACTTTGGCTCAGTTCTAAGAGACTGTGCATGAGCCACGCCTTGAAATCGTTTAGCATGTATATTGTGCATCAAATGTAATTAAAAATCTCTTTAAAATTAAAAAAAGTGTATTTCTTAAAGATGCGGAAGCGTTTCACCTTAATACATCATATATTTCATTGAACAACCAGATATTTAAAAGATGTGCTAGTTTTTAAACATTAACTTAAAAAATGTAATGGCTTGCCCCCATGACAATGACATTAGTGAACTAAGGGGCAAGTCAGTAGAAATGTGAATCCTATTCTTATTTTCATTGCAAATGTACATCGTGAATGCAAGTATTTAAAAGTACTCTCCTATGTGAAAATAAAGAAAAAGGAGGACACTGTGAAATAAAATATGTGCCTAGGATCACACAGTTTAGACAAGCAGGGAAGCCGGTATTAGATCTA
>NC_136063.1:652701090-652796926 GCF_964261635.1 Lissotriton helveticus | reverse complement strand
TCTCCGTTCTAGGAGTAAACACAAATGTGGGCTCTCTCAGCAATGCTTTTAACGAGGGTTTTATTGGTATGTATGTTTTTCTCTGCATACCAATCACAGTGTTCAGGAAAGAAATATAAGTCTCTTGAAAGGGGGGGGAAAACAAATTCCAAGTCCAGGTAATTCAGGCTGGGGAGTCTGTGCTTTAGGCGGCCTCGGTGTAAGGGTCCTGGCTTTGTGGATTCCCCTTCGCCGGCGTCTCCCTCGTCAGCACGGTAGTTGACCCAGAAAACAAACAAAGGACATATATCGGGTTACTGAGACGTCCTATATATACAGTGGAGGGTAGGGGAAGTGAGGGAAACCAAGTGTCAGTGCTATATGCAAAACGTCACGCAGTGCTCTCGGTGCTCGTGAAGGGAGGGGCACCTGGGACGCCTTAAACTCTCGGCAGCGGATGCGTTTACTCGGTAGGGCTATTCCGACCCACCCCACTCCGCGACTCTGCCCCGTACCTTGTTAAGCCACGTTCCTCCCTCGGGACCGTGGCGGGGCGATGGGTGGAAACGTTGGCCTCCTGGCTTGTAGAACTCCGCTGGGCTCGTCTGCTCTCTGACCTCTTCCTGCTTCGCCTCTGTGCTCCTTCGGGTCCTCTCCACACCGTCCACCTCCAGGGAAACGCCGTCCGTCCAGGATGAGGTACTTCCGCCTTTTGACGTCGCGCCTTGGAAAGGGGGCGGAGCTGCGCCGTCCTCGTCGTTCCACTTAAAGGTACCACGTCCCTTTACTGCGGATGTCCAGCAATCGTCCTGAATCTCTTGCCACTCGTTCTCGGGCAGCTGTAGGGACAATGGGCAGGGTGAGAGAGCAGTAGTAGACCACCACTCCGAGTCAGTGCGGGGCTCCCCCGGTACCCCACCGTCACAGTCTGTCTGGCACCAGCTAGTGGGTAGAGGGTGACACCTGGGCACTCCCTAACGAATGGGGTAAATCTTTCTGGGGCAACTCTACACACTTTTTCAGTAATTCAAGTTTGTCTTACTGCAAATAGGCCCAAAATGCCATGTGTCTGGGGATTTTCAAGACAGGGAAAGACTTCGGCCATATTAAAACCTGGGCTCTGAGGGTTGTGGGTGTGTAGGAGAGTGTGTTATGGTAAATACTAGTGTCCTCACACATCTAACTCTAAAATCAATAATGAAGCAAGAACTGTACTGGAAACAAGCCCAGATACGGAAGTTTAATAGGACTGAAGCCGGGTCCTTCGGCAACCAGACAGGAGTTCACAAGAATTGTCCTGAAATCCTGTTCTCTCCCTTTCAAGTGTGCCAAATGGTTGCATGTGGCTCAAGAGACATGTCATGTAGGATTTGGCACTAAGGAGTCAACAGGATGCAAGCAGCCAGCACACTGATGATTCTGCAGAGCTCAGAGAAGCCATCCCTGACCATTCACCCAACCTATTGCATAGCTCAATGTTGGAATTTCATCTTTCTGGGATGAGCACAGCCTAGGAGCTGCAAGAGAGTTTATCCAAATTAGCCTCATGGAACTTCTGGGATGAAAAAGGTAACTTTTTAAAAGTTGCATTCCATAATATTTATTAAAAATCTGACTAGCATTGAATTTGATTTTAAAATTAAAAACAGCTTTTCAATTAATTTTCATTCCTTCTATACAGTATTAGTGCTTTACCCTGACTCTGATTTTCTACATAGGACAGCTATGCCTGCCACAGTGAAAAAAAGCTTTTAGGGACCCACCACTGTATGGACAAGCTAATATTAATTTTCTAACTGTCCCTTTTTTAAATACCATGCTCCCCTCCGTTGGTTACAAAACCTACGGATGGGTGAAATAATAATATTTAAAAGCGAGGACTCTACCTGTCAAAAAGGGTTACTTTGACATGTTGTGCTGCTTGTTTTGCACTGCAGCAGTAAGGCTACACAGGGTAGGCTTGTAGCCACCTTTGACTTGCCACTGTAGTGGAAGGCACAATAGGTGCAGCAGACCAGAATTTTCTTTTAACTTCCAGGCCCTGGGTTCACTATCTAAACCATATACTAAGGACTTATAAGCATCTTATCTGTGCCAATTAGGAATATGCTAATTTACCCATGTTTAAAGGAGGAGTACAGGCACTTTACTCCTGGTTAGCAGGAATAAGGTGCGCAGAGTTTAAAAACCAGCAAACAATATGGTCCTGCAAAAGGCAAAAAATCTGAGGTGAATGGACGGATTTCATACAATTTCTTTTTTGGCAGTATTTCTTCTTGCATAAAATTCAGCAGGCCTGTCCCTACAGCTACTCCTTGTTTGGAAATTACTTTTCTCTTACCTGAAGCAGCCTAATACACACTCCATATGTTTTTTATACATAAAAACCCACACAAACTTCCAAAATGTCCAGTTAATCGATTTAGTCTTTTGACTTCAAAGCCCTGATGTTTACAAGTTGCTATTGGTGATAAGCAGCTCAATTATGAAATGTGATTCAGTTTTCACAATGTTTATGTTTATGAGTACAATAAAGAGCGTCTACTAAGTTCTCCTTAGTGGAAGAGGTGTGGCGCAGCAGCCAGAGCGGCTGACTCCGGAACACGGGGCTCGCGGTTCGATCCCACGTGCCAGAAACAGGTCAGCCCAGCACCATTTGACTCTGAGCAATAGCTCGCTTATTCTTCCAGATGGCCCCCAGTGCCTTGAGACCCTTAGGGGTGATTGGTTTGCATTTTATAAATACTGGGTTATTTTATTTTAACATTACCCTGAGCACGAACTAGAATCGATAGACAGTGGCGCCTGATTGTGACCCCCCCCCACTGCAGAGACAATGGACATTGTTGATATGCAAGTATATGGGCGGCTAAAATCACCACCAGATAATTGTGCACTATT
Organism: Lissotriton helveticus; assembly: GCF_964261635.1. NCBI lineage: Eukaryota > Metazoa > Chordata > Amphibia > Caudata > Salamandridae > Lissotriton > Lissotriton helveticus. The sequence continues at coordinate 652,794,046 of NC_136063.1, read as the reverse complement.
TTACTTTGTTAAGGGACCTACCTACATTCCGAGATGTGCTGGAGCCACTGGTGACTTTATCCAGACTTAATGGTTATCTATTACCATATTGGGGCCTTTTATAAGCGTTAAGGGGTGAATTTGTAGGGACTGGAAGAACCTATCTTGAGTTGGGTTCAGACCCATGTAACTTCGATTACAAGTAACGGGTGGGCAGCTCCGACCCCCAAGCGAGCACCGCGCAATTTATAGACTGTTAATGTTTTTATGTTGTCTTTTACGTTTTGATGGTAAGGAGAACATGATGATTGTTATGGGTAACAATGTCTCCGCCGAGTTTGGGGTGGTGGAGTGGGAGAGGGTAGCGGGGAGGGGGACAGAAAACTCTGACCAGCAGAAGGATGTTTGAACAATTTGTGACTGGCGCGAGCCAACAACATGACGATAAGGGGTCTGGGGTACCCCTGATAGGCTCAGACCTTACTCTCAATGCACGCCATGGGTGACACTCTGACAGACAGCAGACCGCTCTCCATTCTCTCGTGGAACGTGAGGGGGCTACATAACCCACAGAAAATACGTAAAGTGCTGCTGTATTTAAATAGACACAAGATTGATGTAGCCTGCTTACAGGAAACACACTTCACCGAACGCAGGGAAAGCCACATAGGTACTAAGTGGGCCTCATTTCGACTGTCATCCTCGTATTCTTCGTATGCCAGGGGCGTCACAATCTGGGTGAAACGATCTACACCATGTACCCACATTAAATCTATACGGGACGACCAAGGGCGCTATGTGATATTACAGGGAAACTACGGGGGCACAACAATAACAATAGTGAATGTGTACGGCCCGAACACGGATGATCCCGCTTTTTATGCCCAGCTCTGGTCAAAATTGAGAGAATTACAATCTGACACTATAGTTTGGGGAGAAGATTTTAATACATATCTAGACCCCGCAATAGACAAATCGTCTGGTAAAGACAGATATGGCAGGAACTCGGCTAAGGTCTTACGGGATGGGATGTCAGACTGGAATATGGTGGACATATGGAGGCAGAGGAACCCTACTAAAAGAGAAGGTACCTGCTTCTCAGCTACACACCTCCCATGGTCCAGACTGGACTACTGGTTAGTCACTCAAAATATTTGCACTTGGACTGATGCAGTGACACACATGTCTAGGACCATTTCAGATCATGCACCAGTTCTACTAAGATTAAATATCCCTACGCATACTCCGAGACAATTTATCTGGCGCCTGCGTCCCATGGCGCTGCAAGATCAGATGTTCCGGGAGGGCTTACGACAGGCTATTGAGTCTTTCTTTGAGACTACCATCGGCTCAGTTCAAAGTACACGAACCCTCTGGGAAGCCTTTAAGGCTACGATACGCGGTCATTGTATAGCTGCACATGCGGGTATACTGCGTGATATCCAGCAGCAACTGGAAAACACCGAAAAGGCCATACAGGCCCTTGAGCTCAGCTATGAAATACAGCCTTCAGACGCACTATTGGCAGACATAAGGAAGTAGATAGACGTATACGATGATCTCGCTACTGATGAAATCAAATATCTTTCACGCAAATGCATGGCACGCAGGTATGGTGAGGGTGGCAGACCGGGCAGGGCCCTAGCGTGCAAAATCAGACCTGCACATAATACGATGCTCATTACTGTCATTAGGGACGCTGGGAACACCCGGGTTAATGACACACCAGCCATACTTAAATGCTTCATGGACTACTATGCACAATTATACACGGCTAAAACTACCCCCCCCCCCCCCCCCCCCCCCCCCCCGATACAGATATATGGAAATACCTCGAGGACATAGGCCTTGCCTGGTTATCAGAAAATCATAGACGGTATTTTTGTGAGCCGATTTCTAAGGAAGAAATACTTGATGCCTTCAACTCTCTTCCTAATAATAAAGCCCCGGGCCTAGATGGACTTCCGGGAGTATTTTATAAAGAATACCGTGACTTGCTTGTGCCGCACTTTGCCGAAATGCTGGAGGAAGCTTAAGAGGAAGGCGCACTCCCGGACACTCTCACGGAAGCATTGCTGATAGCGCTCCCAAAGCCGGGGAAAAATCCACAATATTGTGAATCGTACCGGCCACTATCTTTGATAAATATTGACGCGAAAATATTGGCAAAAATCATAGCGAACACACTACTCTGCAACCTGGTCTTACCTGATCAGGCGGGCTTCATCCCTACCCATTCTACGGCCCAAAACCTGTGCACCATTTTCTCTCTATACCACCATTTGGACCCGGAGGTGCCTGCCGCAGCTGCCTTGTTAGATGCCGCTAAGGCATTTGACTCCGTGGAGTGGGGCTTCATGTTTGTCACTCTACGCAAGATGGGGTTCCCTGGACCCTTCCTGCAATGGATTTCCATATTATACACAGCGCCAAGGGCAAGGGTTAGAATCAATGGATTGACATCTCCTCCCTTCTTGGTTACGAGAGGAACGAGGCAGGGGTGCCCGTTGTCACCCATGCTCTTCGCCTTGATACTTAAACCATTGGCTTGCAAGATTCGACAAAAACACTCCACCGCAGCTCTACAGTTCAAGCTCCGACCACTTGACATTTTGCTATATGCGGATGACATGGTACTATATACCACCCTCCCGGACAAGAATCTGCCCCCCCGATCAGGGAATACATTCAATATGAACAATACGCCGGTCTAAGCATAAACTGGGACAAATCCGTAGTGATCCCGCTCACTGAATATACGGTGGATCCAGAGCTAGACTACCCTTTGAAATGGTGTGTTTACCCGGTCAAGTACCTGGGGATCTGGATACATAGAGACCCCGAGGTGGTCATTCGAGAAAACTATGGCACGGCTATGTCAAAATTGGAGGACCAGGTAGAGAGATGGATTACAATGCTGCTTTCACTGGCGGACAGGATAGCGCTCCAGAAAATGATTATTCTACCCAGATTCCTGTACCTATTCTGGAATGTCCCTAACCGTTAGGGACGCTACTGGCCCATCCAATACGACACACTTCACATGACAAGTTTCAACCGGCAAAAACTACCTCGAGAGTGTGGTATGCACTGGCTTGCAGAGCAAATAAGTCCCAAATATATGCACGGGCTCTGCCAACAGCTCATCACCCCAGGCTATAGGCTTACAGACTATAGGCCAAGCCTTCCCACATAATACATTTATCAACTGGTCAGATCCCGCCCTATGTGCGCATCAGACCCCTATGAAAAACTTTACATACCTGCTATTTCGAGCGGCCGTAAGGGCATTATATGACACGTTTCCTGCTGAGCCTGAACAACTGTTGACTCTCCAGGTACTTTTGACGGCCCCTACCAGAAAGCACTTAGTGTCCCGATTATACACTGCAGCTCAAAATTAACAGGCAGACATGCCTGCGAAGGCAAAGGATAGGTGGGAGAAGTCACTGGGCGAACTTATCGACGAACAGGATTGGCAATATAGCTGTACGCAACTCACACTTCTAACTTGTAATTGTAATTTGCGCATTATACACTTCAAATTTCTTCACGAAATCTACTACACCCCACTAAAACTACACAAATTGGGTCTCCGAGATACTGACTCCTGCCACCGATGCGGCATGTCGGGTGCAGATTTTACACACATGGCATGGGCTTGCCCTGGCCTGCAGCCATACTGGTGTGCAGTCACTGATGCATTGAGTATCATGCTCTCTGAGCGCATTCCGAATACACCCTTGACCTGCCTGCTGGGTATTAAGAAGCTCAAACACGCTAGGCGCAGGAAGTTCTTGGCAGTAGCACTACTTCTGGCGAAACGGTGAGTGGCAATGAAATGGGGAAGCAAAAGGCCACCTAGACTGAAGGACTGGATAACAGACATGACATACTGCAAGACAACTCTAGAGACATATGCGGAAGGCATACCACTAGCGTCCCGACCCCGAGATTTTTTAGAACCATTTGTACATTACTTACAAAATGATGCCAGTTAATTACTCTATCCCTGGGCTGATTGCCGGAGGAACATATAAATTAAGGTGGAGGATTGTTATACTATTATGACATTGAGAGAGATGAGCAAATTAATACTCGACAGAGCTATAGAGAATTATAACACCTGATAGTGTATGATGCAACTATCCCACATTATATAGACTGTATACTGTACCTAACTGCTGAGACTCTGTGGTGTGATTAATGGACGTAAATTGTACCCTATTGTTGATCATTGAAATGTACTGTCAAATATCGTTTTCTGCTGGTTGGTATGAAAAATAAAATACTAAAAAAAAAAAAAGCTTTGGTTGGAGACACCAAGTGGATTGTCTTGGTAAAAGTCTGAAAGTTCAAAGTTCACAAAAGTTTCAAATCCTAATCCAAAAAGGGACTTTGTCATTTATTTATTTTTAAAGGAAAAGCTTTCTTGCCACAGGACACATCTGAAATTCCAGCTGCTGCCATGAAGCTACAAGGTGGACATCTACTGCAGGTTGAACCTGCTGATGCTCTGGAGCTTTTGAACGTTTTCCTTGAAAAAGTTTCTAAGTCCCATGAGAGTAAGGGGCTTGATTGTTTTTCCAGAGACGCTTGAGCCTTTCAAGGTGATGAATTTGAAATTCAGCCTGACGCCGTGGAACTGCTGGTCGGGTACTTTTCACAGTAGGTCACTTTGGCTCTGGAGCAAAGGTTTACAAATGTTTCTTAAACTTCTAAGACCCCAGACTTTAGGGGGGGGGGGCACTTAAAGACTCTTAGAGTGCCATGTAGAGTTCACTAGCAGAGTCCAGTCCAAGTTCTAGTTGCCACTGGGAAGGTAAGAATTGTAGGGAATAGGGGGTCAGCAACTGACCCTTAGAGTCCATTGCTTGGACCTATGTACAAAGCAGAGCCGACCCACTCCTTCAGATCTCACAGTTCACAGACAGCAGGACCATTCTTCTTCTGTCCTTCCACATGTCCAAAATGTGTTCCCATGTCTGTGTCCCAGGGGGGGTTGCACTGAGGGTACCTGCGGTTCTACCGTCTCCGTTCTAGGAGTAAACACAAATGTGGGCTCTCTCAGCAATGCTTTTAACGAGGGTTTTATTGGTATGTATGTTTTTATCTGCATACCAATCACAGTGTTCAGGAAAGAAATATAAGTCTCTTGAAAGGGGGGGGAAAACAAATTCCAAGTCCAGGTAATTCAGGCTGGGGAGTCTGTGCTTTAGGCGGCCTCGGTGTAAGGGTCCTGGCTTTGTGGATTCCCCTTCGCCGGCGTCTCCCTCGTCAGCACGGTAGTTGACCCAGAAAACAAACAAAGGACATATATCGGGTTACTGAGACGTCCTATATATACAGTGGAGGGTAGGGGAAGTGAGGGAAACCAAGTGTCAGTGCTATATGCAAAACGTCACGCAGTGCTCTCGGTGCTCGTGAAGGGAGGGGCACCTGGGACGCCTTAAACTCTCGGCAGCGGATGCGTTTACTCGGTAGGGCTATTCCGACCCACCCACTCCGCGACTCTGCCCCGTACCTTGTTAAGCCACGTTCCTCCCTCGGGACCGTGGCGGGGCGATGGGTGGAAACGTTGGCCTCCTGGCTTGTAGAACTCCGCTGGGCTCGTCTGCTCTCCGACCTCTTCCTGCTTCGCCTCTGTGCTCCTTCGGGTCCTCTCCACACCGTCCACCTCCAGGGAAACGCCGTCCGTCCAGGATGAGGTACTTCCGCCTTTTGACGTCGCGCCTTGGAAAGGGGGCGGAGCTGCGCCGTCCTCGTCGTTCCACTTAAAGGTACCACGTCCCTTTACTGCGGATGTCCAGCAATCGTCCTGAATCTCTTGCCACTCGTTCTCGGGCAGCTGTAGGGACAATGGGCAGGGTGAGAGAGCAGTAGTAGACCACCACTCCGAGTCAGTGCGGGGCTCCCCCGGTACCCCACCGTCACATACCTCCCCCCCTGGCTTCTCCCGATCGGGGAGAGGAAAGACCCTGGACAGAAAGTCAGCGTTCCCATTGTCCTTGCCCTTACGATGCTGTACACTGAACGTATATGGCTGCAGCGATAGGAACCACCTTAGCACTCTAGGGTTCTGGCTACTGTTCTGGTGGATCCATCGCAAGGGAGCATGGTCTGTATGGAGGACGAAGCGAGAGCCTTCTAAATAGTACTTTAATTTATCAATGGCCCATTTGATGGCCAGGGCCTCTTTCTCGATAGTGGAGTAGTGGGTCTCGCGGGGAAACAACTTCCGGCTTATGTATAGCACTGGGTGTTCAGTCCCGTCCTCCCCCATCTGGGACAAGACGGCTCCTATCCCCTCGTTAGAGGCATCTGTAGCCAGTATAAAGTCCTTGTTATAATCGGGGGACAAGAGAACCGGGGCTGTGGTCATAGACTTCTTCAATGACTGGAAGGCTTCTACAGATTCCGGGGATGGTTTCGTGAACCTTGTGGGCGGGACCTCTTTTCGTAGAAGATCCGTTAGGGGGGCAGCCGTCTCAGCAAACATAGGTATGAACCGGCGGTAGTACCCCACCAGTCCCAAAAATGCCCTCATCTCTCTCTTTGAGGCAGGGAAAGGCACCCTCTCTATTGCACTGATCTTTTCGCTTTGGGGGGCGATAACCCCTTCGCCCAACACATATCCCAGATAGTTGACTTTGGTGTAGGCTGCTCTTGACTTGTTTGCGTTGATGTGAAGGCCGGCTTTCCTCAAGGCTGTGAGGATCGTCTGCAGATGTCTCAGATGTTCACTCCAATTGTTGCTGTGGATAACGATGTCATCCAGGTACGCGGAGCTAAAGGAGGAGTATGGTCTCAGTACCTGGTTCATGAGGCGCTGAAAGGTCGCTGGGGCCCCATGCAGGCCGAACGGGAGGACCGTGAATTCATATAAGCCCTCGTTAGTGACGAATGCAGTCTTTTTCATGTCTTCCTCACGAAGAGGCACCTGCCAATACCCCTTCGTGAGGTCGATGGTGGTGATATACTTGGCATCCCCTATCTTCTCCACCATCTCGTCCACCCGGGGGATCGGATAGGAATCGAAGAGAGACACGGCATTCAGAGCACGGAAATCCATGCAGAATCTCTTCGATCCATCGGGTTTGGGGATCAGGACGATCGGGGAGGACCAGGGACTCTGGGACGGGCGTATCACCCCTAATCGGAGCATTTCACGGACTTCATTCCTCACGGCCTCACGGCGGGCTGCTGGTATTCTATAGGGCCGTTGTTTTACGATCTTGCCTGGTATTGTCTCGATCCGGTGTTCTACCAGGGTGGTCCTCCCTGGGGTGTCAGAAAACACGTCCGAGAAGGAGGCCAGTACGTCCTGCAGCTCTTTTTTTTGTTTGTCGGTTAACTCCTCGTTTATCACAAGCTGCCTTACGGACGACTGGGAAGTTGATGCCGGTATGACCAGCTGGTTGTTTCTGGGAGGGGGTCCCAACCACTCCTTTAGTAAATTTATGTGGTATGTTTGTGTTTTCTTCGCAGAGATCCTCAACCTGTAGGTGGTTTGCCCTATGACCTCAAGGACTTGATAAGGGCCTTGCCATTCGCTCTTGGAGCTGTTGCTGATGGAGGGTAGCAGAACTAGGGCCCACTTACCCACCGAGAGCTTGCGGAGCCTTTTACCCTTGTCATAATACTTTTTGCTTCTCTCTTGATGTCGGTCCAATGAGGAGTGAGCCAACTCCCTGAGTTTTCCCAGTTTATTTCTCAATTGTGTCGTGTATTCCAACATTCCTTTCTTCTCTTGTTCTTCCTCTGTCTCCCACATTTCTTTAGTCATCTCAAGCAGTGATCTAGGTAGGCGTCCATATAATAACTCGAAGGACGAACAGCCTAGGCTGCTCTGCTTCTGGGACCGTATTACAAACAGTGCCAGGGGGAGCAACCTGTCCCAGGAGGGTCCTTCTGCGCTCAACATCTTTTTCAGGGTAAGTTTAAGGGTTTGATTGTACCTTTCGACGAGACCGTCAGTCTGAGGGTGGTACACGGATGTTTTCAGATGTTTAATGTTCAGGAGGGTGCACACCTCTTTCATTAACTTGGACGTGAAGGGGGTTCCCTGGTCGGTGAGGACTTCTTTTGGGAATCCTACCCGGGAGAACAACTCAACAAACTTCTCCGAAATGGCGGCCGTCGTGGTGGTACGTAAGGGGAAGGCTTCCACAAACCTGGTGGAGTAATCGACCACAACTAACGCGTATAAGTGTCCTCGAGGGGTCTTCGGTAGAGGTCCTATAAGGTCCATGCCGACCCGTTCAAAGGGCGTTCCTATTATGGGCATCCTCTGTAGAGGGGCGGCACTTGGTCTTTGCGAATTTCTCTTTTGACATATCTCACAAGTGGCGCAATAGTCCTGAACGTCTTTGTATATTCCGGGCCAAAAGAAATGGCGAAGGATAACATCCGTAGTTTTCTCTTTGCCTGTATGCCCCGCCGTTAGATGGGCATGAGCAAAGAATAAAACTTGCTCTCTAAAGGACTTCGGAACCAACAGCTGAGGGTCCCCATCGCATTGTGCTTGGCGGTACAGCAGGCCCTTCCGGATCAAAAACCTGGGATATGTCGGGGCAGGGGTTTCTTCGCTGGCGTGGGCACTTTCCCAGGCATTATATAAGGTCCGGTCCTCTGTCTGCGCAAAGCGGAAACTCTTATCAAGGACCCAAGGTTCAGGGGACAGGTAGGTGGCCTTAACATGGGCTGTTTTCGAGGAAGACGGGGTCAGGGTTTCCCTAAATAGGGAGAGGAATTCCGGATTATCCGTCCCCAGAATCATGTCCTCTGGTAGGGAGTCCACCACCCCCACCCTAACCTGGCAAGGCACTCTCTGAGGTAAGTACAGTGTTAACACAGCTACAGGATATGGTTTGACGTCGCCATGTACGCAGCGTATGTACACAGTGGCAGGGGCAGAGAATTGTTCTGGTTTAACAAAACGTTCCTGGACTACCGACTGTCGGCACCCGGAGTCTAGTAGGGCTTTTACCATGAATCCGTTAAGTTTCATACTCACATAAAAGGTGCTACCGAGTTCCGCCGAATACAGCACCGTCCTCGGGAGGTAGCCCACTTCCATGGGCTCTTCGGTGGTTTTTTTCCGAGGGCATAACCGGGCGATGTGGCCCCACTCACCACATTCGAAACATTGGGGACCTCGGGCCATGGGGGAGGTCATCCCGGTTGGTCGGGGACGCAAGGCTTCCGTCCCTGTCTTGGGTTTCTTCTCCTGCCTCATAGGGACTGTAGGTTTGTGTGTCTTTTCTGTTTTGTCGCCGTCCCATACTATCGTCCGGGGCTGTGCTCTGGCGAACTGGGACGCCATTTCGATGGCTTGGTTAACGTCGAGCCTGGCATGCTGACGTAACCATCGCTGGGTTGCGTAAGGCAGGGCCTCCATAAATTGTTCCAAGTATACCTTGTTTAATATTTCTTCCTTGGTGCACAGGTCAGGTCTCAGCCACTTATCTGCTGCCATCCGTAGTCGGAAGAAGAGGGTCTTCGGGTTCTCTCCCGGGGTCCCACGTTCTTTACGGAATCTCACTCGATAGGCCTCCTGATCTAGGCCTAAATGGTCAAGGATGACTTCCTTAATCGTTTTGTATGCGGTGTTCCCTAGAGGGTTCGCAGCTTGATAGGCCGACTGTGCCTCACCCGTGAGGAGTGGAGCCAAGAAAAATGGCCACTTTTCTTCGGGCCATCCCATTGCTCTAGCGGCCCTCTCAAAATTGAGGAGGAAGGCGTCGGGATCTTCACCAGTTAGGTATTTTTGTAGAGCGACGCCTGCGTGATGAGGGGTGAGGTGGCGTGCTTCACCCGTGGTGACCTGGGTGGGAGGCGGTACATTCCTAAGGCCCTCGAGCTGGGCCGTGACGGTGGACTTAATCAAATCCCTGTCGGCTTGGGCAGACTGTATTTGCTGTTGCACTGCCCATTCCAGCTTTTCCTGGCCTTTGATAATGTGATCTATGAGGGCTTCCATCTCGTTTTGGCAGATGGTTGATGTTTTGGATCCCACTTCTGACACCAGTTGTCCCAGGGGGGGTTGCACTGAGGGTACCTGCGGTTCTACCGTCTCCGTTCTAGGAGTAAACACAAATGTGGGCTCTCTCAGCAATGCTTTTAACGAGGGTTTTATTGGTATGTATGTTTTTCTCTGCATACCAATCACAGTGTTCAGGAAAGAAATATAAGTCTCTTGAAAGGGGGGGGAAAACAAATTCCAAGTCCAGGTAATTCAGGCTGGGGAGTCTGTGCTTTAGGCGGCCTCGGTGTAAGGGTCCTGGCTTTGTGGATTCCCCTTCGCCGGCGTCTCCCTCGTCAGCACGGTAGTTGACCCAGAAAACAAACAAAGGACATATATCGGGTTACTGAGACGTCCTATATATACAGTGGAGGGTAGGGGAAGTGAGGGAAACCAAGTGTCAGTGCTATATGCAAAACGTCACGCAGTGCTCTCGGTGCTCGTGAAGGGAGGGGCACCTGGGACGCCTTAAACTCTCGGCAGCGGATGCGTTTACTCGGTAGGGCTATTCCGACCCACCCACTCCGCGACTCTGCCCCGTACCTTGTTAAGCCACGTTCCTCCCTCGGGACCGTGGCGGGGCGATGGGTGGAAACGTTGGCCTCCTGGCTTGTAGAACTCCGCTGGGCTCGTCTGCTCTCCGACCTCTTCCTGCTTCGCCTCTGTGCTCCTTCGGGTCCTCTCCACACCGTCCACCTCCAGGGAAACGCCGTCCGTCCAGGATGAGGTACTTCCGCCTTTTGACGTCGCGCCTTGGAAAGGGGGCGGAGCTGCGCCGTCCTCGTCGTTCCACTTAAAGGTACCACGTCCCTTTACTGCGGATGTCCAGCAATCGTCCTGAATCTCTTGCCACTCGTTCTCGGGCAGCTGTAGGGACAATGGGCAGGGTGAGAGAGCAGTAGTAGACCACCACTCCGAGTCAGTGCGGGGCTCCCCCGGTACCCCACCGTCACAGTCTGTCTGGCACCAGCTAGTGGGTAGAGGGTGACACCTGGGCACTCCCTAACGAATGGGGTAAATCTTTCTGGGGCAACTCTACACACTTTTTCAGTAATTCAAGTTTGTCTTACTGCAAATAGGCCCAAAATGCCATGTGTCTGGGGATTTTCAAGACAGGGAAAGACTTCGGCCATATTAAAACCTGGGCTCTGAGGGTTGTGGGTGTGTAGGAGAGTGTGTTATGGTAAATACTAGTGTCCTCACACATCTAACTCTAAAATCAATAATGAAGCAAGAACTGTACTGGAAACAAGCCCAGATACGGAAGTTTAATAGGACTGAAGCCGGGTCCTTCGGCAACCAGACAGGAGTTCACAAGAATTGTCCTGAAATCCTGTTCTCTCCCTTTCAAGTGTGCCAAATGGTTGCATGTGGCTCAAGAGACATGTCATGTAGGATTTGGCACTAAGGAGTCAACAGGATGCAAGCAGCCAGCACACTGATGATTCTGCAGAGCTCAGAGAAGCCATCCCTGACCATTCACCCAACCTATTGCATAGCTCAATGTTGGAATTTCATCTTTCTGGGATGAGCACAGCCTAGGAGCTGCAAGAGAGTTTATCCAAATTAGCCTCATGGAACTTCTGGGATGAAAAAGGTAACTTTTTAAAAGTTGCATTCCATAATATTTATTAAAAATCTGACTAGCATTGAATTTGATTTTAAAATTAAAAACAGCTTTTCAATTAATTTTCATTCCTTCTATACAGTATTAGTGCTTTACCCTGACTCTGATTTTCTACATAGGACAGCTATGCCTGCCACAGTGAAAAAAAGCTTTTAGGGACCCACCACTGTATGGACAAGCTAATATTAATTTTCTAACTGTCCCTTTTTTAAATACCATGCTCCCCTCCGTTGGTTACAAAACCTACGGATGGGTGAAATAATAATATTTAAAAGCGAGGACTCTACCTGTCAAAAAGGGTTACTTTGACATGTTGTGCTGCTTGTTTTGCACTGCAGCAGTAAGGCTACACAGGGTAGGCTTGTAGCCACCTTTGACTTGCCACTGTAGTGGAAGGCACAATAGGTGCAGCAGACCAGAATTTTCTTTTAACTTCCAGGCCCTGGGTTCACTATCTAAACCATATACTAAGGACTTATAAGCATCTTATCTGTGCCAATTAGGAATATGCTAATTTACCCATGTTTAAAGGAGGAGTACAGGCACTTTACTCCTGGTTAGCAGGAATAAGGTGCGCAGAGTTTAAAAACCAGCAAACAATATGGTCCTGCAAAAGGCAAAAAATCTGAGGTGAATGGACGGATTTCATACAATTTCTTTTTTGGCAGTATTTCTTCTTGCATAAAATTCAGCAGGCCTGTCCCTACAGCTACTCCTTGTTTGGAAATTACTTTTCTCTTACCTGAAGCAGCCTAATACACACTCCATATGTTTTTTATACATAAAAACCCACACAAACTTCCAAAATGTCCAGTTAATCGATTTAGTCTTTTGACTTCAAAGCCCTGATGTTTACAAGTTGCTATTGGTGATAAGCAGCTCAATTATGAAATGTGATTCAGTTTTCACAATGTTTATGTTTATGAGTACAATAAAGAGCGTCTACTAAGTTCTCCTTAGTGGAAGAGGTGTGGCGCAGCAGCCAGAGCGGCTGACTCCGGAACACGGGGCTCGCGGTTCGATCCCACGTGCCAGAAACAGGTCAGCCCAGCACCATTTGACTCTGAGCAATAGCTCGCTTATTCTTCCAGATGGCCCCCAGTGCCTTGAGACCCTTAGGGGTGATTGGTTTGCATTTTATAAATACTGGGTTATTTTATTTGGGTTATTATTAAACATAATAAATAGCCCGGAACAAGCGTCTTCTCCATAGTCTGATTACTGTGTTGATGGTGATATCCGCATGCACTGTTATTAACCACCTCCAGACATCAATCTTCTATTTCTTCTACATTTTGGCCTCTCTGTCTGAACTGTTGAAATTACTCACTTCCCTAAAATTCTCTTTGACAGACAGACATGCATCCAGCTGATCCAAATCCATCTCTTACTTCCTCTCCCCCTACCAGATTTCTTCTCTTCAACTTAAAATTTTCCCTTCCACCTCTTTTGCCAGATCAAAGGTCAGAGAATCCGCATACATGAGGCTCATCTTCTGATGAAGAAAGCTACCCCAAAAACCACTGACTGCCAGGTCGGTTACTGTGTCCCACTTTTTAAAGATGATACCCCTACCCTTTATATCAGTTTGTATCAGGAAGCTAGCAAGAAGTGTATGCAAATCAGAACAACTACTCAGTCCACAGTCTCCCCAAGACCTAGAGTGTTGGAGTCTGTGCTGATACACAGGGAACTCCAGGAGCAGGGGGAATTGGTTGGATCCAAAAGAAGTCTCACAGAGAAATTGAAGCAAATAATATGTTACTACAACCATCATGTTATTCAGAAATTTGGCACAAAGACCATAATGGATAAACTCAACCTCCAAAAGCCAGAAAGGAGAACTGGAGAGGGGTTTTCTCTATCTCAAACTTCGAGTGTAATCATTAAATAACACCTTCCACTAGTCGTATGGACATTTGTTGGTCGATGAAGAGAAATGAGGAGCAATCATTTACGCAGTCAATGTATCATTAAAGTTTTTAGATTTCAGTCAATAACCAAGTTAGTGTGGGTTAAAGGGTTTCATTTCCAAATCCTTTTTATCGATTTATTCATCAGGCATTAGTCTTTAGATTTTAGCATTAAAATAATATAATCCATCAATCGATATTTGATTATGAAAAAGAACAAAATATTTTGTTGAAATCAGTCAGTATAGTAAGAAATACAACAAGTGTGTTCCATAAAGGAAACTCCCTATTCTAAATTAATTGGTATAATGAGAGAAAAAGACGTCAGTTCAGAAACCCAATGAAGAGGTCTGATGAGAGTGAGATCAATGCTCAAGCAAAAAGCTTTTGCAAATAAGACTAGACATTATTCACAGTCATAAATCAACAGACATCTAGAATTTAGCTAACAAACCTCTCATGTAAAGAAGTACAAAACATCAGAGATGAGTATCTAGTTAGAATGTCGAGGAAAGAAATTCCACCCTGCTCTAGGAACACACACTAAAATAAACATACAAATTCTATGTTGCAACATTATTTTCTTTTGTCTTCTTCTTCCTCCTATAAAATATCAGTAGGCTCCTGGGAACAAGTTTACTCCCCATCCTCTCACCAGAGCATAATAGACTTTCAGACATTATTCCTTGAAAAGTTACAACATTGTTTTCTTGAGGTCCATAAACTACATCCTACAATGAATCATGCTACCTGTCATTTCGTCTTTTCCTGGTAAGAACCTTACTATCAGTTGTCTTATGCAAAACAAGTGTCTGTTCACTAGCTAACACTAGGCTTCTGAAGTTGCAACATCTGCTGCAAAAAGAAGAAAAACATCTCGAACAAACAACTAATTCAATGTGAAAAACAGCCTTTCAGTGTTAATGCATTATTTTCCATTTAACATGCCATTGACAGTTTGGCAAAACTAATTCAGCACTTTATTTACATGCAGGCCTGTAACATTTAAATATGGTTTCCTACTACACATTTTGCATTTAATATATATTTTATTTAAACCCATGTTTGGGCTCTTTATTAACATAAGTGTTTTTAATTGCAGATATAATTTGCGACAACAGGAACTGCAGTCTGTGTAGGAGCTTGGAAAAGCTCAGAGGTGAATGAGGACTCTGCAGGAAACATAAATGGGAAGATGGAGTCCAAGAGAGAAAGAAAGCACCAGCAAGCCCACTACCGAGGAGAATGGAGGGACCAGCAAATAGAACAAACATGCACAGTGCAAGACGCTGGGTGTGAACTTTACAAAAAGAAGGCCGGCACAGAGTGACATTTCTTTGTGGTCTTCCTTTGCTTTAGTTCACCTAAAAGTGAAAACCATCATAGGAAGTAAAAAACATACAATTCCCCATGAAAGACATCCCAATGTAAGATGGCCCTCATGTTACACCATTGTGCCCATTCTATACAACCTCTTTCCATTCTATGGTGACCTCACACGCAGAAAATGGTTCTCCTCACTACACCTACTTTGTGCGGAACACACCATGAGGCAATGCTTATTTTCCACAACCTCCACTTCTACAATCTTTGGGGAATTCTTCTTGCAGGAACAGCTCATTATAAGTAAATGGCCACAAGCAGCCTAGTGCGATGCCACATTGAGTCCCAACAAGTTATCACATTCAGACCTGTGTCACATGTCTCAGAGCTTGAGCACTTTTAACATCTCTCTGTACGAGATTACTATGGATCACCTCATGGAGAAAATTGATCTCATACACATGCTTGTGCACAAATGTTGTGTTCCATTGACAATATAATTGGGTATATTATGCCAACTCACCAACCTAGCACCCTCAAAACAACCATAAGCAATGAGACGGGATACTTCACAGCAACCATGAATGTATTTTGATGCTGGAGGACCCAGATACCTCTGTGAAAAATATAAAAGTCTTTCATTCCCTCGCTTTACGAAGTCCAATACGATTTTCACATCTTCACAATCACTAATGATAGACCTTCTTGTCCAGCATTAAAAAGATAGGACATACTACCCTTATGCAAGTACCTACTGAACTACTAGATACTCACTGTCCTAAAACCTCTCCTTTCAGTGTCTATTGCATAACTCCCGCTCGGCAGTTAAGCACTGTTTGGAGAGTTTTGAAACTATTGTCAACCATGACCTTGATTATTCTGTCCTTACTGAAACTTGGTTTCTGACACTTCACTTGTCATTTTTTATCTCTTCCGTCCACATCACACTGTGTTGGATGTAACTGTGAAGACAAACAGGGTGGCAGAGTTACAGGTAGCCATAAGAATATGATCCACTACAGACAACTTTACACAAACTATTTTCCCTCTTTCATTTGCTTATCTCTGGAAGTATCTGCTCAGCATGCCTGTACAATTCTACTAAATGTTATTTACAATCACACAAGGGGCAACACTTTTCTCCTGAAAGACTTTTTCATAAGGATCCAGCTGTTGATGTCTAAGGCAAGTTTATTCCTCAGCGACCACCCATGCGGCACAGTTTGGTACACGGTACAGTCACTTGGTGTTGTCCCAGTGAGCGCAGACTCCGCTGGGGCACATATGGAGTTAGAAGCGGACACAGGTGGTCTGTGCACCTGGATTTAAGAATCTTGAACGCCAAGCAGAGTGCTTTGAACTGGATTCGGGAGTCAATTGGAAGCCAGTGCAGCTTTCTGATCGTGGCTCTGGCAGAATATCTACGGGGAAGACCTAAAACGAATTTCGTTGTGTGCACTGCATCACCAAATGCGATGCAGTGCGCGCAACGAAATTTGTTTTATTTATTTATATGTTTACTTACCTGTTAAAGTCTGTCATCCATACATTACAACCCTCCACCCTGCCCCTCCCCTCCCTACGTCACCGCCCTGCAGTTACACCTACCATCGGCCGTGGCTGGTGGGTGTGCTCCTTGTGAAAGGGCACAATGCTGTCACTCAGAGTTAAGTTAGCAAATGAATTAAGTGCCCTGGGCTGTTTCCCCATGCTGTTTGATAAAAGTGGGTGGAAGAAAAATGTGAATGACACAACAATATATCTATTGGAGAAGAGGGTTGGCTGAAAGCCCATATAAGTAATTAGAGTCTATATCATTTTGGTAAAATTAAAACGTCTTGACGAATACCATACCTAACAAGCATTTGCAATGCAATAGGTCTCGCATTCGGAAAGTTTGAGCTATTGGTATTGTAAATTACATTTTTTTTATTTATGTGTTGGTTTTGAAAATAGCTAAAGTAATAGCTTTGTCATTTACAATGCCAATAGTTTTAACTTTCACAAATGTAACACCTATAGCTTTTGTAATGCAATATGTGTTGTATTTTCACGAAAATCCAAGAACAGAATTGAAATATAAAAAAAAAATTGTGACATTTATAAGACAGACGTCATTGTTGTTCGAGTACTTTACGCTGGTGTTTGGATTCCTGTAAATCCCCAGTGTTGCAGGGTGCTGGTAGAATGCATGCGCTTAATGTCCCGTGACAAAATATGTGTACGTAGTGTTTGTGCTGGTAGGGGTTAAGCGAGTTGTTAGTTATCTTCCCTAGTACCGCCTAAACTTTCCTTTTAGAGCAGCCAAAAAAGCTGCATTTCAGATATTCTAAAATAATTGTTGCAAAATAAGCATCAGTTTACCTCGTGTTTTACTACGTGACCAGTACCAAAGCCACTCAAAGAAATAAGTTTACTTGTCGTTCAACAACTGACGTTTTATATCGCTTTTTGACGTGTGACTAACAAATATCTTGAAGTGGCGTTTAACGGCACGGCCAAAGCTCAAGAACTGGCCCACGTAACGCCTCCCACCGGCTGCATCTAGAACATTCTACGTGGGCCGTCCCTATGGAGACCAACCGCTATTGACACAGACGAAGGACAAGGGAGCAATGTAACCTTTCAAGTAGCTGCCATTTCGAAACGGTATAATTCATTCGTTATTATTGAAATTAATCCGTTTTATACACAGACAATTAAGCAATGTCTTACAAATGCATGAGAATGTTACTTTCAAGAATTACTGAGATAAACAGATTGTCTCTCAATAAAAAGATACATTCACTTAAAAAAGGGATCGTAGTGTTTGGAACTAGCTCCGTGTAGGAAGACCATTACAAGATGAGAAACGATCTCATTGGGGAATCGATCGTGGCAAACCGTAGTCCGTCACATAGCGCTTACGCAACCGGAGGGCGGCATGTTAGTAGGCGTGACCTTTAGCTGCGCACGCGCACTGCTTCGCAACGTTCTCGTCTGTCGTCCTTTGTCCCGGGCGCTATCTTGCGCAGGGTGATCGGCCTCTGATTGGGTTCTGGAGTCCGGTTGTGGAGCCAATCAGAGCGGTGGCGGGGGTCTCTGTATGTGTGTGTGTGTAGGTGCGTTCCTGTGTGTGTGCGGCGGGGGGGAGGGGGGGTGCCGGTGAGTTGGGGGAAGTAGGGGGGGTGCGCGCGCGCGTGTGTGTGTGTGCCTTCCGGGAGCGGTGAGAGCGAACGGGGGGGCTTGTATGGCGGTGGCGGGGGTCTCTGTATGTGTGTGTGCGTGCGTGTCTGTAGGTGCGCTCCTGTGTGTGTGCGGCGGGGGGTAGGGGGTGTCGGTGAGTCGGGGGAAGTAGGGGGGGTGCGCGCGTGTGTGTGTGTGTGCCTTCCTGCCTGCGTGTGCATGTGTGTATGTGTGTGTTCAGGGAATCTGTGGCAGGGGACGTGCACGGCGCCGGGCTGGGCGTGCGCGCACCCAAATCCAAGCTCGTAACACCCTTTTGTCCCTCATTCCCCCGAGTCAGGCAACTAAAAGGCTCCAGCTGGACGCATCCTTCGGATGCAGTACCAGCGAGCCCTAAAAAGATATCCTCCAATTCGGTGTTAGGGCTCCACCATCCTATCGCTTTTTTTAAATTCTATTTTTGTAGATGGTCTTGTGCTTGTCAGTTATGCGGCTCGCAGCATAATGTGGAATACAAGACATTTGAATGTAAAACTTGGATGAGGCTACTCTAGTCGAGAAACAACAAGACACTGTCAGGACAAGTGAAGTCCTTGTGCAAGGGGCCACCCAGGAGGTCGCTGTTTATAGTGTGACACAGCCGGATGCTGTAGGTGAAATGTGAACTTGACATGGTTCACATGTTTTATTTATTTTTGGAATTTGTCTTGAAGCATAGTGAATAATCAAAGAAATTGTCTCAGGACTATTCAACTAATGTTGAGTGTTACTCCAATAATACAGTGGTGGGCATAAAATATACCGCTGCTGCCACACAACTTTCATAAAGATGGTGGTATGCCGTTGTGTTGTCCTAAAGTTTATTAATAAAGTAAAATCAACAAGTTTTGTGTTTTTTCAACAAAACAAAAATGTTACTATCGAATGCAGTTTTGCACTTTGCTTGTGATCCCGCATGGTGTAGAAATGTGGTATGAGTTTCGGGATTGGCCACTATGCATTGAATATTTTTATTATCTGGAAAAAAATCTTGTTGGGGTGGGCCACTGATTACCCAAAGTGCCAATCAACCAAAGTGGAAGTGGATGCTTGAGAGATGGCTCCTGGCTCTGAAAGTGACAGATGCATGTTGGCGTGAAAATCCAGCTCTTGAAGTCTGGGCGCCTTCCAAGGAAGCGGAACAGCTGGAATGCAGGAAGACTGCTTTACTGCATTCTTTGCGAGGACACGCCCCTGCCAGATCCCCTCCGGCTGAGCCCTGCGCCAAGATGTTCAGCTCGCAATCTCTTGATATCCGAGGTCGCTGCAAGTCGAGCGATGCACTGTAACTGATTTAAGAAAAGCCCTAAATCCGGTGGTTGTCTGAGCTATCGGTTTCTGTAGTGGTAGTCCTAGTACCGTAGATTGGCCACTTAATTAAAAAAATGATTCTGCGGTTGATGCTTGGCTAAGCCGCAGCACCACAAACTGAAATTGCTTTTATTGTGAGATATTTTGGGATACACATACCTGCGGGCTTTATGTCCGCAACCCGGATTGGAACGGAAGCCAGGCAACTTGTTTTGGGACGGGGGCGGGGCCGCAAACAGGAAGCGGACGGGAGCCTAACCCGCGCTCCTGTAGTCAGCAGGAAGATTTGCCTGTGAACTTGCGGAGCTCCCGTGGTGAGCCCCGCCTGTTGTCAAGACTGACCCGCAGGCTGCCGAGGGAGACAGGGACACACGAAAAGACCCCGGTAAGTGTGGGGGGAGGGGGTGCGCGTGCGTATGTGTATGTGAGTGTGTCTGTGTGCGTGTGTGCATGTGTCTGTCTGCGTGTGTCTGTCTGCGTGTGTCTGTCTGTCTATGTGTGTGCGCGCCTGTATGTGTGTGCATGCAGAGGGGTGGGGGCTGGCTGTGTCTGTGTGCCATTAATGCACGCGAGCGGAGCGAAGCGAAAGCAGGGGCTGGGAATTCGTCTGCGCAAGCGCGGCTCAGACACGCGCTCCCGCGGTCAAAACTGAGACTGCAAAAGCGCGCGTCTGAGTCGTGTCCCACATTCCCAAAAACGGATCACAATAGTTGTCGAAGCACTGCAATCAATGCTTCGCATTGAATGCAGGTCGTGCTTCGACCTAAAAAGGAGAACAAAATCTTCCTGTTCCATAGACATTTTGATTGAATGTGATTTTGTTTTCATTCTTCCTCTCTGGTCTCCATATGCTGGCTGGGTCGTACCTTGGAGTGTTCTCACTTTCTATCTTTATTCACCACACTATGTAACCAAAGCTTATTTTGTTCTGACTCTGGATACAACTCATATATTTAATTAAGTTCTGTCTCATGTATCCAATGTTTATGTTTTTATGTAGGTTCTTTTGGACCGCGATCTAATTCACTTGAGCCACTTTTGCTCTATAGAAAACTGCATAAGTAAATAAATGATGTGCAAGGGCAAAAATGGGCAAAAGTGCGCTGTAGTTAAAAGATAATTCAAGTTATTTCTGGGGGTGGGCGGAACTCCGGTAGTTTCACTCGGTGGGATTCCGCAGAGTTACATGAAATCTCTGCGAGATTCAGCGAGTACCGCAAAACGGCAGAATTAGGCATGTTGCGCTGCTCGAGATGATTTTTAGCACCAGGAGCTCATTCCGCACTGAATAATTAGCACAAATGGCACCACACAGCGCACCAGAGGGCAATGCTTCTCGTGTTGATTTTGCTGCCACTCTAGTAGATTTTCTATTCGAGCAGCAGCTTTCAGACTGCTAAAGGTTGTGACCACCTGCTTTGGGGAAATCTTGCCAAGGGCTCTACTAGCGACCAAAAGTCACGCTGGGGAAGCCAAATCCACTCGCCAACTTACCACTGGCAAGCCGCGTGCAAGAAAAAAATCTGCCAGTCGGCGTGAGTACCAAAACTCCACCAACTCCATTGGTGGAGCGGAATTTATCGCCCACCCCGTTATTTCTGAAGGTTGGAGTGCTCTGAGGACACCCACTACCTCCTCAGGGCTGCGAGCAAATACAATGTGAAGACCACTGCCCTGGAAGTTTCAGTCTTCTAATATGATATCTATGGGAAGGTGGAATCTTCTGAAAAATGTACTGAACCTGTGGGACCCATCGAATCTTCGGAAAAGATTAATACATCCATTTGGTCAATTGAAATATATTTAGTCCAGTTGTAACCAGTAATTGTGGACTGCTTTAGTTCAGTCCTGGCATAATTTCTCTACATGCTCTGACAAAATGTTGAAAGAAAATTAACCTTATTTTGAGTACTGCACGAAATTGGATATTTTTCCACCAAAGCTGCAGTTTCTGCCATACAGTGGATCCACTAAAGCAGTGAAATATTCAGTCAAAATTCACCCTGTGGTGGATGTTTGAATTTCTGTCTCCTGCTGTGGCACTGGGAAACTGACCCCAAAATCGGTGCCAATGGGGCATCCACGCACAGTTTAAGTACAGTGTACTGCACGTGGCACTAATTCAGACACTGATCTTTTACAAATTCTTCATTACCACCCTTCTGAAATTCAGGCTATTAGTTGCACTTCAGGAAGCCCATCCCTTCCCCACCCCCACTCCCGGGGAGTGAAAAACAGAGAGTGAGTGTGCTAGTTGTGTGCAGCTGGCAAATATTTTACCTTTAAAATGCTAATCTCCTCCTGTACATTTTGTTTAAAATTAAAGTCATGGAAGAAATACTTTCACAGAGGATTTTATTGTGCTAATGTGAAAGTTGTGCCAAAGCGTCCTTACAGTCAGAAAGCAGCACATAAGAAAGTTAGTGCTCAAGTATGTAGGAGTAAACAATCTAGAAATATACAATTCTCCTCAATGAGTACATACGCCACCCAAACATATGCTTTTCCTTGCCCTTGAGGCAGTTGCAAAGTTGTTGGTGACAGAGATTTTGCAATTTTCTTCTTCAGACGGGACACATTCAGTAGTCGTTTAGCACAAGTTAATCATTTTCTAAATCAGTGCCATGGGAGCTACTCCGAGTCCTCACAACAAAGAAAAGGTTAGACTTGTTATAAAAACAGTCGTAGGAGATTCACAACATGGGAATTAAATCTGAATATTTATGTTGTTATTAAGGACTGATCTTTTGGGGCTGTGCGAGAAGGGTTAAGGGTTAACCAAGCAAGCACTTTAGTAAAGTAAAGCAGAGTTTAACGATATTAATTCCAGGTTGTAAACTGTGCAGTAAAAACGGTTTCGTTTCAGCTCCTAGGATGCAAATAATACATCCATCCCTCAAGACCTAAGGTGCCTTTTATTGGTTGACTTAACAGCACCCTGTCAAATATATATATTCTTTAAGAGGCAAAGAATTGGCGAAGCGTTCTTTGGGGTAATGGGGATTGCAGAAATATTTATATATATCGATCATCATAATTTATAACGCAGGCTATTTAAAGATTGCAGTATTCTGTTTATAATTGAATTGCCAACTCTGCAGTTAGATGGTAGTTGCCAATTACCTAGTACATTGCTACCACTAAATGCTGCTATCTCACCCTGGGAAGCATGCAGGTGCATGCCTTTATGGATTATTAGGTTCGTTGCTTGATGTGGTCTATTGTGTTTAATAAAGGATGTTGCTTTTGGTGATTACTAGAGACACACTTGAATCATATTTAAAAATATGTAATAACATAATGCGTGGGAGGAAGTGTTAGGGAGGGAGTTAGTGTGGAGGCTGGTAACGTGTAAATGCAGATTTGCAGAAGTGGAGCCAAGTGTATGTGACTGTAACGTTTGTGAAAGTCACAGACATGCACTGATTGACAATCAGGATGGATGCTTAACTTTAGGTGTGGTGGTCAGAGAGTGGAATATTTGTGGAGACTGGTTGTATATCCGATGCAGCAGTGCAGAGGGATTATGTATAAGAAAGTCAGAGATGTTCAGCCCTGTAAATACCTCTTCTATTCCTGGCCCCTTGATAAACCTCTGGAGAAAAATTGATGTCTTGAGATTTTCATTTTGGTTTGTGTTTTTGTATCATTAGATAAGTAATTTAGCTTTGGTTAGACTTTACTAATCTGGGCTGTGTTTTTCTGGACAACATTTTTAAGAATGGGAGATGTGTTGCAGTGATGATGTAATATTTCAGGAACCATGCGACCTATATCCTCCATTTTGGTGACAAAACATATGATTGGGTGGGTATGCAGTCTTATAGAGTCAGGAAATAACTCCTCAGAGAAACCTTCCTCCATTCTCAAAAACGGCAGCTCCATGATGATGTTTTAGCCATGATATTGGTAATTTAATTTAATATAGTTTTTGTTTCAGGTTTTCCATTGATTAAAATTTGTAAACATGAGCGAAGCAGGTGGTAGGAGAGGATCTTTACCACCAGACGGAGTGTTGCTAACTAAAAATCTGAGGACGCCTTCAACAAAGAAAAATGTGTCATATGCCAAACTAATCTCAAAGAAAAGATTACATCACAACAGCTGGACAGAAGATAGTTTGAGATGCTGCAGAAATACGAAGGTCACAAAAGATTGAAATCTAGGCTAGACTATGCAAATGGCTTATATCTTGGCCTCCCCAAATACTCTATTTGTCGCCTCCAGATGGTACAGAATGCGGCTGCGAGACTGGTCAGACCCATACCGTTTCAACACCATGTCTCTCCGCATCTACATGAGCTCCACTGGCTCCCAGTAGAGAAAAGAATCAAATTTAAGGCTATGACTTTGGCCTACAGTGCCCTCAATGGAAAATGCCCTGGCTATTTGAAGGAAACACTCTGTCCCAATAAGCAAAATCGAGCGCTGAGGTCCAACTCTCATAACTTGATGTCTACCCCCCAGTTTGCAAAAGCATTTCTGGGTGGTAGAGCGTTCACAGTTAGAACGGCCACAATGTGGAATGCCCTACCAGGAAACCTCCGACAGGCTAATTCAGAAACTTGTTTCAGAAAGGCCTTGAAGACGTGGCTCTTTAGGGCGGATTAGGATGGGTTGTTAGTACCGTAGCCCTTCCGTGCGCAATTGCCTGCTGCTTCAGCGCCGAGACACCTCTGTTTGAGGTAGATGTCACACTTTACAAGCTCCAGTATTATTCTTATTACTATTATTAATAAACTGATGGGTGAAGAGGATCAATTATTTTATCATTGTAACAACAAGTGCTACAAATCGTGTACAATTGGAAAAAAACATCGAAATAGTGTGCCCGAAAATAGCAGAGACTAGTGAATTTCAACAAGAATCCGAGCCTTCTGAGAAAGCAACGACAACCAAACCCAATGCCCATCCACTTAGAAGATCGATGGCTACCCCTTATCCACCTCCAACAACTGGTGTGTTATCTGTGGTTTAGCCAGAACGAGGAGCCAAAGAGACTGGCGAAAGAATAAACTACAATGTATGTATTGTATTGTAATTGCATTTATATAGCACGTACTACCCCAGACAAGGCATCAAAGCACTTTTTCGGCCCATAGAGGATTTGTGTTGAATTAGTATAGTGAAACATGCAAGTACATTTTAAGTGGTGGATAGGTTAGTCAGTTATTTGGATTCGGAAGGATAGCAGAAGGATAGAAGAGGAAAAAAAAAGGTTTGTATTCATATAGCACTTGTTACCCCCTGTTGAAGCACGCTACTCCGGAAACCCATAAAGGATTAGTGCTGAATTAGTATGGTGAAATATGAAAGTAATTTGAGTGGTGGATATTCATCAGTTATTTGGAGTGAGAAGGGTAGCAGAGGGATAAAAGGGAAGAAAGTTTTGCATTCGTGTAGCACCTTTTACCCCTGATGGGTGTTGAAGCACTTTTCTGGCAAGTAGGAGGCTACTCCGGTACCCATAAAGGATTAGTGTTGAATATTAGTATAGTGAAGTATGAAGTAATTGGAGTGGTGGATATGTTATTCAGTTATTTGGATAGAAAAGGGTAGGTTGCGGGATAGAAGAGGGAAAAAGGTTTGTATTTATATAGCGCTTGCTATCCCTTGATGGGGTTTTGAAGCACTTTATTGGTGAGCAGCATGCTACTCTGGAACCCATAAGGATTACTGTTGAATTAGTATGGCGAAATATGAAAGTCATTTGAGTGGTGGATATTTTAGTCAGTTATTTGGATTGAGAAGGGTTGGGGAGAGGTAGAAAAGGGAAAAAGGTTTGCATTTATATAGCGCTGGTAACCCTGATGGGGTGTCGGAATGCTTCATTGACGAGTAGCACGCTACTCTGGAACCCATAAAGGATTAGTGGTGAATTAGTATAGTAGAATATGGAAATTGAGAAGTGAACATGTTAGTCAGTTATTATGATTGAAAAGGATAGTGGAAGGACAGAAGAGTGAGATTTGTTTTTCTTTGGTTTTTTTAGGTCTTAGCAGTAGGAGGAGGCTTTTAGAAGAGTAAAAATGGGTTTTTGAGGGGAAGAGTCAGAGGGGAGAGTTTATAAAGGTTTGTTTTGGGGGAATTGGTATAGTAAAAAAGAGGTGTCAGTTGATGCAAGGAGGGGTAGAGTAGGAGAGAGTCTAGAAAGGGTTATTTTGGGGATCATAGTAGTGTTATGGGGTTTGGGATAAATGAGAGAGTAGATGTTAGGATATATTGATAGATGTATTGGGTGAGAGAGAGGGTAGTGCATTGGAAAGAGTAGTGGAAAGAAGTTTTGAGATTAGTCAGAAGGTTGGGCCAGAGGATATTTTGAGAGCAGTATAGGCTGAGAAATAGGGTAGTGCATTTGAAATGCTGAATTAGAAGAAAGTGATACATATATAGATCCATAAGTACATTGAAAGTATATAGATGCATAAAGGAGGCAAGTATATATAGATTAAAGATATTGATAGAGGTACAGGATAAGAAATAGGGTAGTGCATTGCATATGCTTTTTCAGGAGAAAGGTAACAGACACACAGATCCAAGTACAAGGAAGGTACATAGATGCACAATGGAAGGAAGTACATATAGACCAAAGATGATTCTTATTTATTTATTTATAACAACATACTTATTCTACATGTTTATATAAAGCAATACACAAAGATAGGTACATATCTATAGTGGAAATAAATGCTTATATACAGAGGAATATGCTGTAAATTTCTGTTTGCGTATGGTGCTTATGTGGGGAAGAGCCAATTCTTGAGTAGTTTTCTGAAGATAAGGTGGTTGTCTGTAGATCTTATGTTGGGGGGGTAAAGAGTTCCATAGTTTGGCTGCTCGAACAGAGAAGGATGTGCCACACATGTTTTTTTTCTTGGGATTTTGTGGCGAGATGCCCCTTTATAGCGTGAGATGTGAGTCTCAATGGGCAAACATGTTTTAATCTGCAGCTAGTTTCTGCCAAGATGAAATTTTCAATGGAGCAGCTGATCGAAACAGCAAGGTGAATGTATTTGCAGCGGATGTGTATGGCCACCTGAACTGCATTTGTGCATATATTCAAAAATATGAATGTACAATGAGCTCCCTGCATCAACGTAACCATCAGCCTTCAGTTAAGTTTGCACTCTTTGAAAAAGCAAATTAAGTTTTAAATCCATTCTAGAGTTCTGCCTGTGGGTTCATACTCAGTGAAATCAGAGAAATAATGGTCAACATTGATGAAACTGTATTGATCCATAATAATGAAATTAAGATTTTCCTGGTGAGAATGTACAATGACAGAATTAGTTTTGTCAGTCGAGCAAAAAGAATTAGCCACATATCGTGTTTTCAGCTGATTTGACTCCCGAAAATCAGCTGCCAAAATAAGAGCATAGGATGCAGTAAACTTAGCAGGAACCATTTTAGGAAACATCCTGAAAGATTTAGATTTTGGACTTAATGACAAATTTTGTGATGCCCCAGAGATCCCCAAATCATGGGAGTCAACAAGAATGCCTAATATTGTCTTAAAGTTCAGGAGTTCAGAACAGTAGCTGACAACATTGATGATGGCTTCGAAGATATAAGTGAAGAAGTGGAATACATTCCCATGGACAGACATGCTTATACTGTGCAAATGCACTGTCTGTTCCAAATCATATTTTATTAATTACATCACAGCAAAAAGATAACTCTGCTACACATAATGACTGCCCGCGCAATCTGCGACGAGTGAAAAAGTAGAGAGCTAATCAGTTCAATGAATATTACTGGTGTATAAACAAGTTATAATGACAAAGTACGGAGCAGGAACTTGTTGGCAGCTCATACTGTAAAATCTTGTGAATCTAACATCACACCACTTCCAAGTCACTTTACCAGGAAATGATTACCAATTGCTGCTCTTGATAATTCTGATTTTGAAGGCAGCTCTTCTTTATCTGGAACATCCAGCACACACGATTCTGCCATGGTGCTTTTTCAGGACTGTACCAATGAAGTAGCTGCTGGAAAACAAGCGGTGTCAGCTGAAGGTGTAAACAAACAAAGCTGCAAACTTATAACCCAACTGCCTTCATTACAAGCCATCAACATGTTCCAGTTTACCAGAAAATTTCAAAGTGGCTGTGGACATAGATCTTCTTCTACCTGATGTTGCGGTCCAGCTGATTTAACTGAATTTCCATGCTCTGATCTCCCAGAATACCGGCCAACTGAAGAAGGTTGGGTTATTACCAGTAAAACCATCTCCAGTCACAAACTACGCAACAGCACACAGCTCTAAAAAATAAAATCCAAAATGTGCGTGCTTGGCTTGAAGACCGGCCTATCCTGCCAATTATCTGCAATGAAGGTGTTTTCCGTATTGTAGCTGACATTTATATGAGCAATCCAGTATAATTTGATGATTTTTATCCAATGATGGGCATTTTCCACATGACAAAAGTTGCATTGGGCAGGAAGTTATCTTAGTTGATGTGGCATAGACAATGCATTTATCGAGGCTGAACTCATTGGAAGCAAAACTTTCCAATCAGTATTGAGCAGAACTCATTATGTTCATTCTTTACAAGGTATGCTCATCATATCTGAGGCTATAGGAACATTGCATTGGAATGCTTTCTTGAACAAAAATGAAAAATCATGTTTGCATATCTTACCTCAGAAGTGAACAAGGCACAAGGTGCACTTCATTCAAAAGACATAATGCAAAGCCAGGCAATGTTCAATACACTCAGTTCAAAATCAGAAAACCAAGTTTGTAGAGTTTTTAAAGAATATGAAGAAAAATCAGAACTTTGCAAGTACTGGGGAAATGTTTTACACGTGATAGCTCTAGTGAAAAACTTGGTACATACTGATTGGGAAGGTGATTGGGAGCTGCATGTGAAGACTGTGGAGTCACTGACTACTGTGTTTCGTGAATTCTATTGCATAAACTACCTGAGATATTGATCCTGGTATTTGGCAAGAGTGAAGAAGATAGAGGTGGAAAGCCGATACCGCTACAGAAAATGTATCCAAAGACATTTTGTGCTAAAAGACAGAGAGGGAAGGTTCAATCCTGTGGCTCCAGATATGAAACTTGAACAATTGATCCAGAGATCACAGAGAAGATCCAAGGGAATTGTTGGTCGGGCACATAAAAGTGAATATGTTGCTTAATGGCAGCTAGTTTATCATGAAGTCCTTTCTATTTACAATGTTTTCAGAGAGATGACAAATTCAGAATTAATGGACCATTGTGAAACTGTTCCTCACCATTAACTTGCGGGGACTGTTTTAATAAGCATGTTGATAGCTTTCTTAATTTCATGCAGCAGCAAGGAAACCCCTTGAAATGACTAAGCCTGTGTGACTACACAACTTCGTCACCAAACAATATGTGGATAACGATATAAAGACACAGCTACTAGATGTCCTGGAACATGGATTGAAGCTATATACAGAGGTGAAGCAGGCGAGATATGTATTGAAAGAGAAAAAGCTGTTTGACATAATCACTAAAGCTAAACTTCCACAATTCAATTGCCATAGTAAAAGTTTCGTCCAACCAGCCACTACAAAAAAGTTTACAAAAAACCAATTTTCGCAAGCAAATAAAGAGATGGTTGTAGCACAAAAGGGATGAATTTATCAAGGACATTCGGTTGCATGATCTTCTTCCCACAAACGCATTATTTGATGGAGATGCTGCAACCAAACCAGTGAAGCACAAACTCGTACAAAAGCTAAAAAAAAACTTTCACCTGAAGAATTTAAATTTGAAAAGGTGGCCTCATTGAAAACTACTGTTGTTGTGGACAATATGTCACAATAGCAAATGGTCAACATTTCATTCAGGCAAAACTTCGGGAGGTCATTCAGACTATTCTATAGATATCAAAGTCAGAGTGCCCCCTGCAAGACCTGCACATTGTCTTTGACAGTTATCTTGAACTGTCGGTTAAAAAATGTGAGAGAATCAGAGGAATGTCTACAAGTGGAACAAATGACTTTTCCTGCATCAAAATTCGACACATCTATATCGGTGCAATTTGATAAATTCTGGTCATCCACATCAAACAAGATGAATTTGGAGATGTTAACTCGCCAAAACATTGCTGATTCTTCAGTGAACACAGGATTTCCAATTATTGCAAGTGGAATGATTGTCAATGATGAGTTGGTGCCTGCAGAGATATATTTAAAAGGTATTGGCCATATTGTTTAAGAACTTAACAGCAAATGGGAGGAAACAGACCTTCGTTTTCTTCCACATGTTGAGTGGGCTGTTCAAAATGGTCCCAATTGAGTCATTGTACTGTCAAATTACACAGATATCATTGTGCTACTTAGATTTGTTGCAATGTTCATAAGTCAAGGATTATTGGAGCTACGGATAGGTTATGGAGCAGGTGAGAAAATACATTTAACCCTGCTTCATATTCTGTACAAGAAACTTGACCTAGTGAGTGCCCAGTGTTCTTATCAAGGCACATATTCTTACAGGTGATGACACTATGAATAACATTGGAACAAAGCTTGGAGATTAACTGCTGAAACAGTGAAGTTTCTAAAAGGATTTGCTGAGACAAAAGAAGAATGTAACTTTAGACATATAGGAAAATACCTTGGGCGTGTGTGGAAAACGTGTTCTGGCCGTCACACATTTGACGATCTTCAGTACAGTGAGTTCAAGAGATCAGCCCCACTAAGTGAACGTCATATTCTCTGAATGGACACATTAAAAGAGTGTTCTACTTGATCAGAAGATGTGTAAATCTTTTGGATCATGCATATGTAGAGATTTGGTTGGGAAGATATTGATGGGGTGCTAAAACCTACAAAATTTCTAAAGGTTCTAACCACAGAACTTACATGTACATGCACTTGCAAAACATGTGCTACAAAAAGATGTCCCTGCAAATGTACCAGGAGAGATTTCTGAAACAAATTAATAAAGTCAACTATATGTCTAAAACAGGAGTGAGTGATAAACATTATTGTTTTCTCATATTCAGATCATAAACATTGTTTAATGTATACTTAAAAAGATTAAAAAACATTTGTTTCATTTCTATATATGTCCCTATTTCCTCTATTATAGCCGCCATTTTGCAAAATGGTGGAAGGATTGTTCTGAGAAGTTATTTTTTGTCTCTCTGAAACTACTTGACCCCCATAACCTATATTTTGATACCAAAATAAAGCATATATGTCTTATGGTTCCTGAAATATTACATCATCACTGCAACACATCCGCCATTTTTAAAAATGTGGTCAAGAAAAATTTGGCCCGAATCAGCAATGTCTACCCAAGTTAAACTACTTCTCTAATAATCCAAAAACACAAATCAAAAAGGATAATCTCTGGACAACAATTTTTTCATGGAGGTATATTACATGGCCCGGAATTATTAGTTTACTGTATTCTATTCAGAGCTTTAAGTGGGCCGGGTCCGGCCAGGAATTAGACTCAGTAGTAATTAAAAATGGACATTGAAACGGGTCCCTATCGGTTTCTATATTCATGTCCTTAACCTTACTGGCAAAAACAGTGATGGATAGCTGAACAATTAATGTAAATAACGTTAAGGTAACCCATGTGAACAATTACTTTTCTAATTATATTTCACATGTTTAACACTTACTCTTAGGAAATGCAAGATTAAGTAAGCTATTACCAGGGTGTTGTGTTTCAGTATTCGTTTAGTATGGTTAATTAGTCTTCTATAGTAGATACTTTGAACTAGGTCACCTTTAGGTGTTTATAACAGCCTACGATTGATAACAGAGTGAACATAACTGGAGTGATTGAGACCCTCCAAAGACCACTGGCAGTTCTATAGACCTCAGTAATATTTACTTCATGGTGTCAGTTTAAGAATCAAAACATTTTCAATATTATTGTTACTCATTTGTCTTAACACGGTCAACAACAATTGACAAAGCCAATAGATCCTGCTGTATTAGATGCATGTCAGATGTTGTCTTATATATCTGGATGCAATAACAAAAAGCTCAAATAGGCACCAAAATACTGGTCGAGTGGTACGCAATTGCAATCACAGAAATTGTTTATGTTTTTAAGCCTCACCCTTAATTACATAAGCAACACCCCTTTTATAGATCCACCACTTTTTTCATCCCACGTAATGCCCTGATTCTAGTATTGGATCTAAGCCTGTTGTCCTAGACAGTTTTGCTTCTCTAAAGTTTGTCACATTGGGCTCTTCAGGCTTATGACTACAGCTTTTTGAAATGGCATATGATTCTTAAGGTTTATGACAGAGACAGGAATGGGAGATTACCATAGTTTCACTATTTCCATAGAGAAAGTTCAGCCTCCAAGTCGAAAACTGCTGTGTTTCAGAATGTCAATGTAGATACAGGCCTTTGGTCAGAGACTGCTCGTGGGACAGTAGGTACCTACTTTTCGTTGGAAAAATGAAGTTTATATTCCAAGCAGTGCACTTTGAGATGCCTTGAAAGAGTCTTTCCTTTCTACAGAAAGTCAGTGCACTTTGAGAGGCCTTGGAAGTTTATTTTTTTGATGAAGAAAGACAGGGCAGAGTGTAAAGAGCTAGACTGATGTGGCTATCAACCCAGAGCTGCAAAGAAAATCTCTTGAAAAGTTCTTTATTTGTGGAACCTAAGAGGAAAACTATTTTGGGCCCATGGTTTAGGGTATTGGCACAGTCTAGACATGAGAACTCCTATGCTATGAATGTGTGAACCTGGTTTGGGAAGCCCAAAAGATGGAAGATTTACATGAGCAATCTCAGAAGATATTCTTGACAACAGTGCTTGATCTGTGTAGATCGGTTATAGTAAATGGGTGTAACCCGAAAAGTCACTGGGACCCGGGTAGCTATAGGTACAGAAAGAGGAGGTCCCAGGATAGATACAATTATTATAGTGCAGGATTGAATAGAATGAAAACAATAAACTCAGATAGAAAGTACATTTGTTATTTAAACACAAAGTACTGCATGTGAATATTAGCGCATATAGCATAAATGCACAAATCAACGTCCCGGTCGGCCGAAATCAAGCATTTTGTGGCTAGATGTACGGCACCCATTACCGGTGAAGTAACGCTTGCACTTCCACCGGGCTACTTTCCCCATTGGGCCACATTCAGGAGGCACTAATTAGAACCTTTGGGAGACTCTAAAAAATAATCACAAGATTCACTGCCCTACCAACACCAACAAACCCCCCCCCCAACCCTCCCCCCTTGTCCTGATGAAGACCCTCCTATAAGGGCCAACCAATTCCTACTTATGTATGGGGTCAAAACGTCGACAACTGGATCCCCCATCAGCTTCCTGCCCTGGCTACAAATAATTTGGCTTTCCTACTTGGAAGCATGATTTTGATTAAATACAGTACCATTGATACCTTTTTCTTGTGCTTGGCGCAACCCTAGCCAGTCTCAGAATATTTTTGCAAAAGGAGTACTTGTGACTTGTACTGTAGATATTTTATTCATGCAACATTGTTTATTATGACTACCCTCACTCCATTCTTCTCCCCCTCCCCTCTCACTGTGGGCATTGTAACATGTTGATTTGTGCATTTATGCTATATGCGCTAATATTCACATGCAGTACTTTGTGATTAAATAACAAATGTACTTTCTATCTGAGTTTATTGTGTTCATTCTATTCAATCCCGCACTATAATAATTGTATCTATCCTGGGACCTCCTCTCTCTGTACCTGATCTGTGTAGATGGCTGAATTCAGAGTCCAGGATCGCTCCAAAGCTCTCAACAAAACGTCTTGCTCTGGCTGGACACCCAGTTCAGTAAGCACGCACCATGCTTGATGACAACAAATGGGTGAACAATATTCAGGTCAAGATTTCTGCTTTGCTGGTGTTTAGGATTAGATGGTTTCATGTCATAAAGCAATGGTTGGCAGCATGGAAAGATCATAGTAGTATCTCCCACATAAATGTGGGAGGTTAGGTCAAAGTATTCTATTAGATAGATCATGACCTATTGATCACAACTGATTTTGACCTTCCATTGGTGCACTGGGTAGTAAGTGAGTAATACCAGCTTGTTAGTTGTAGTACTACTATTAGTTTCTGCACTGAGGCATGACTTAATTACATCTTTTTGGGATGAATATTCTATGCTCTTTTTTATGAATGTTTTATTATCAGTTTCACATTAAACATCTGATTCATGAACATATCTTCCTCAGTGCAACCGAGTTATTTCAAGGCACAGGTTTGTTTATACATTGCAGCTGTGATCAGTAGTTCAGTCAGTCTTTACAAGTATTTTTCCAATCATCCATTTTTCATATCAATAAACTCTTAAACCGAACAATAAAAAACCAATGTCAAGCCCAGAGAAGGCAACATTGCTTAAGGGATAATGCTGAACTATTCTCCATCTTATTTACCAATACCATAAGTATGAAGAGACTCCACTTGTCTCCCCGATGGGTGACCGATGATATGGCAGGTCCCCTCGTCCTGTATGTGAGTGACAGGATCTTGCTTGCTGAGTCAAATTAACAGAAGGAGATGATGGGCCGAGCCAGTGGAAGCTGGTTAATTTTGAAAGTGATGAGGCTTAAGAATAAATCCTGCATTCGACTGTACGAGCAAGTGTAGTGAGCGAGAACAACTGTAGCCATTGGACTTTATGGGTGGGTGCCTCAAAGTGTATAGATTTTGAATTAAAAGTAGTGAATATATTTGCAGTTATATAAACTTACCTGAGGTATATTTTCACAGTTGATATCCTGTGTAGATTATTTCTGTAGCACAATACTTTTGTGGATGGCATTCAGAAATAAAAATCCCCTCTTTTGTACTGACTATATCCTTCTGTCTCCTTCTACCCATCCATTACTCTGTTCCTTTTCTATATGCCCAGCCACACCAAGCTACCTAATTCCATTTCATTTCAATTTCTATAACTCTTGTATTCTTAAGAACATGTCCTCTACCTATTCCCATTTTGTTTTTCTATCTCCTTTCCCTGTATCATTTTCTAATTTTTCTTGATTCCTCCTTTTTCTCCTTGCCTTGCTTTATCTCCATCACTCTCCTTCTCTTGCAGCATCTTACTTTAATTTCCTCTGCACACTGATAGAATTGTATTGCAATATTTATATAGCGCTCACTACCTATGTGTGACACAGAATAAATGTGTAGCACGCTACATCTTGTAAGGCATGTGGTTGGAACTCTGTTTCCTTGGTTTTGATCCTTTATGGGAAGCAGTGCTTAATTTGAGCAGGAGCTTTCAGGTGCTCAGCACCTGCACTTCTTTCACATGGCTGGGGCTACAATTTCTCACCCTGCAGGTGGTGGTCTCAATATTAATTGTTCAAATTCAAAATAAAAAGAATAACATACATTGCATGGTTTCTGGCTAGTAAATGTTCATAGACGGGCCAGTATACGCCTGTCCAGGCAGGCATGATTGTGTATCAACAAGTTAGTGATGATGTCATCTCGCCGATCACAAATCCAAGAAGTCATCCAAAACTATGTCTTGCATTCTATTCCCAGAGTTTGCAGCACCATGCCACTGCCTGAGCCTAAAGCCGCCCATTGGATAATTGTAGCTGGGGGCTAGCTCAAGACTGAGTTGAGGCAAGGAAGCAGCGAGAGCGCAAATGGAACTTGGGAGTGAGGGCTCTTGAGGAAGAATAAACTAAAGTAAGTGTGGACTTTCCACTTGCTGTGTAGCCAGAGTAGCATATCCTGCAGCCCTGCATTGCTGGTATCCTAAACGTGCTTGATGCGGCTGTGCCCCAACACAACTTTTGTGCGCCATGGCGTCACCTGTAGAATCTGTGCGCTGCACACCAGCATGGTAATTGCTGAGCATGCTTGAGTCCAGTAGGCACCACAGCCATACTTACCGGCATTGGCAGCATTACGGCTGGGGACAATGCCTGTGCTGTAGCAGGCAGGGTCACAGCAAGCTGAGCAGTGGATGCCAATGCCGAACACCTTCCCTGGATCTACTAATTACAGGCAGCACTAGTAGTGACATCACCTGCTGTGCTCGAGCAGCTACCTGTTCTGCAAATAACCCAGTTATACTGCACTGATTAATATATGCAAAAAAAGAATTTTCATTTGGTGTACATTTTGTTTTTGCACTCGGTGTAGGTAGGAAAGTAAAACACATGTCATCTTCCTCTTCTTTAGAAAAGACAACAGGAAAACGCAGAGTTCAAAATAGCAGGGACATGAACAGGCTGACGACAGGGCTCACAGGCAGCAGCAGTGTTCTAGATGAGAGAGAGAGCAGGAGTAAAGAGGAGAAAGAAACAATAGGAGAGGAGAGAGATAAGACAGAGCTAAGTAGAAGAAAAGGAGAGCAAATCAGATACAAAGAGAAAGCAGCAGGGCTGGACTGGGTACCGGGCGTTTCTGTGTGCTGCCGAGCTGGGGGCTAATTTCTCTGTGGTGGGGGGTTATTTCGTTGATGGGGACCTGCGTGCGCATTGAAATAAAAAAAGCAAAACAAATTTTGTTTTTCACACGCAGGTCCCTATCAACGAAATCAACCCCCAGCTCGGCACACACAACTGCCCGGTAGCCAGTCCGGCCCTGCAAAGCAGCCATGATGTGAAGAAGAGAGCATTAACAAGAGAGAAGATAGAATGAAAGGATGTAGAGGACAGGACAGAGGAAAAAAAACAGACAAATGATAAAACGGAGACAAAGCTAATCACTGCTAGAAAAGTGATTGTAAAGAGCCAAGATCGAGGGGAGTGAGAGCAGAGCATGGATAAAAGTGAAGAGGAAAAAGGGCAGGGGTAGAATGAATAGAGAGCAAATCAGAAATGCAGGGAATAAGGTAACACATCAGGTGTGACAAATGATAGAAAACAATTAGAGAGGTGAGAAGATAGACTCTTAGAGCAAAGACGTAGGGGACAGAAAACAGATCAAGGTTAGAAGATAGAGAGTGAGGCAGTGAGAGTGTTGAAAGTGGGGCTTACTGGATGAAGAAGTGAGCTGTAGCCTCCTTGGCAAAATTTTCAGCACCTGCACTTCTTTTTTTTGCAAATTAAGCACTGATGGGAAGTATTTCCGTGTCGTAGACGGAGACTGCCATGGTGCTTCTATCTTTTTATGGGACACAGCAATTAGCAGTATGATGGATGAAATATATGGGAGATAGGCACACAGTTCAGTTGGATCCATACAAGTGCACAATGACAACACCCCAAATGCATTAATTATGGAACTCCATCAGTAGACGAGCCCAGCACCCTTGGATACATTGGGTTATCTTAGCTATATTTTTACAGCACAAGACCATATCGCACACCTTACACAATTTGTATAATGTTTCCAATCATCAAAGCAGATCATATTTACCTTGAACTTACTATTTACAACAGACAAATGCGAAGAGCAAGATCTCTTAAATAAAATACTTAAGAGGCTAAAGTGCAACTCTTTGAAATACACTTTTGTGGGGGACGGAAAACGTTTGATATTTAACTGAATATTACATTACAAACCCAGGTTTTTCATAGGCAACTGCTACAGCATATTTGAAAAAAAGATGAAGGCCCTTCATGTCTGTCTGGTGTTATGTCTTTGAGCATTCTAGTAGCTGGGCGTGGGTGGAGTCATGGGGTGGAGGAAGAGGCGGGGCACAAACAGGAAAGGGTTAGTTAGAGTAGGGACAGGGACGAGGAAGGAGTGTGTTAATAAAGCTCCTCGAACATCAAGTAGTGTCTGTCATTATTGCATGCACGACACTACAGCTGACGACGAGGGTGGGATGAAGTAACCTGCCATCCCCACATTGAGGAAACGAGTGCCCTGTCCCTGGGCAGCACCGAGAAGTAGTCGCCGTCGCGACACGTGTGCCCCCAGAGAAGATCGCCGCCTGAGGACCTAGGCCAGCGACAGCTGTGACAGCTCCACGATCCGCCGATTGTGTGGAGCGCTGCCGAGTGAGTGCTAAAATAAGTTTGCTGCCGAGAAGTCACTTCGTGCCAAAACGGGAGCTCACCCCAGATGCGTGCAACTTGGCAAGGCGTCGGAAGTGACAGCGACTGAAGCGACAGAATCGCGAGCCTACCGTGACCCCTTCGCAAAGAAGTTCCAGAGAAAGCAAGTGGAGCGCGGCTGCTACAGTGCTACTGACAAGATCGGCGATCCGGTGAGTATCAGTAACTGGATCGGAGTGAGGAGAATGAATGAGGTTGAAATCTCGCGGGAGCCGAGATTTCACTAGTGGCGGCCATCTTGAAGTCAGGCAGCCCGCAGGACAATCCCTATGTGCAAATGGGAAGCGGCCATTTTGAAGTCAGGCGGCTCACGGCTCCAGCAAACAAGCATTGGTGAATGCGAAACAAGCACTGGTAAATGCAAAACAAGCACTGGCAAATGCAAGCAAGCATTGGTGAATGCAAAACAAGCACTGGTAAATACAAAACAAGCACTGGCAGATGCAAACAAGCATTGGTGACTGCGAAACAAACACTGGTAAATGCAAAGACAAGCACTGGCAAATGCAAAATAAGCTTTGGTGACTACGAAACAAGCACTGGTAAATGCAAAAGCAAGCATTGGCAAATGAAATTAAGTAAGCAGTGGTGAAAGAAAACAAGCACTGGCAAATGCAAACAAGCATTGGTAAATGCGAAACAAGCAGTGGCACCTTAAAACGGGTTTCGACAAAACGACTGGCACCAGTAAGATAAAAGGTGACGTAGCCAATCGCACTCAAGGATGTCGAATCCACCGCAAGAGAATGGACATGCTGCCGTGGCTACCTCGACTGAACCTCGAATATCACACTTGCGTCCCCCTGAACAACTAATGTTGGTGGCTGGCGGAAGCATGGGCCCTCGATGGCAGGAGTGGCTAGAAGATTTCGAGGACTATCTTGAAGGTTCAAAGGTCACTGTAGATAGAGAGAAACTCACTGCTCTGCGTAATTCAGTTGGCAAAGAAGTCAGCAAAGTGATTAAAGAGCTGCCAGAAGATGACAAAGGGACTTATGCCAAAGCAAAAGAAGCGCTGAATAAGAAATTCATACACAAGAGGAACGTGGACTATGAGAGATATGTTTTTCATCAATCTCGTCAAGACAAAGAAGAAATGATGAGCACCTTCATCTCCAGGTTACGACGACTGTCTCAGTACTGCAATTTTGATGCGTTTTCAACGGAAGATGCTATCCGACTGCGAGTGATTGAAGGCTGTCACTCCGAAACACTCCGGAGGAGGTTGCTAAGAAAAAAGCCATAACCTTGATGAGATAGAAGAAATGACAAGGGTACATGATCAGGCGGAGGAACACGCCAAGTGCATGGAGACAGGAAGAAGCGAGAGAAAAGAACAAGCCTTCTGGACGCACAGCACCAAGACTCGCAGGAGGTCAGGTGAACAGCAGAGGAGGTCCAGACCGGCCTCTCGTCATCAACGCAAAGGACGCAGACGCTATGAGTCTAGCCGGAGAGCCAAGAAGGCTGAACCTGCAAAGAAACTGGACAGGTCTAGAAAGTGCTATCGATGTGGATACGATTCTCCGCATTCAGACGTCTGTTCAGCGATGGGTCAACAGTGTCACAAGTGTGGGCGCAAGAACCACTTTGAAGCAATGTGTGGAACATATAACAAAGAAAAGAGAGGTGAAACAAACAGGCGGCAGTCTGACCCCAGAGGACACCACGCCAAAGCGGTGCAAGACCGGGCGATGTCATCCTCTGGATCGTCCCGCTCCAGCCGAGACTCTCGTGAATCTCAGTGGACCAGAAGGTCACCGAAACGATCACCGTCGAGAGAGTCCTTATCGACGTCGGCAGAGTCTAATTATACTGATGAATATGTCTGCATGGTATCAGACCCTGATCAACTAAAAAGGTATCCTCCATTGGACATAAAAGTGGGGACTCATGCGACACAGTTCATGCTTGACAGTGGGGCATCCCTGAACTACATGCCTGTGACAGAATATAACAAGATGAAATCACCACCTCACCTGAGCCCAGCACACGTAAGAGTTTTCACCTGGATGGCGAAGAAACCACTTCCATGCTTGGACAAATTCGAAACAATTCTCACACACGAAGACAAATTGGTGACAGCATATATCCATGTCATTGAAGGTCCCGAGGCGGAGTGCCTCCTCAGCCTGCCACGGCGGAACGTCTCCGCCTGGTGGAGATCCTTTACAGAGTCGGTGATGATCTGGATTTAATCCGCAAGTTCCCCAAATTATTTCCTGGGCTAGGCAAAATGAACAAATGCCAGATCCGCCTCCACATCAATGATCAAGTGCGCCCTGTGGCTCAGCACCCTCGACGAGTGCCTTTTCATCTTCAGCAAGTGGTGGAGGAGGAAATTCAGGAGCTGTTACAAACTGACATTATCGAAAAGACAGATGGTCCGACGCCATGGGTGTCTCCTGTCGTCATAGTCCCAAAGAAAGGCACTCCAGACAAAGTGCGCCTATGTGTAGACATGAGACTTCCCAATACTGCCATAGAGAGAGAGCGTCACCCAGGACCCCACCTGAGTGACATGATAACCGCCTTGAATGGAGCCCGAGTATTTTCCAAACTTGATCATGAGAAATCAAGATATATAACGGCTTTCGCTACACATTTAGGTTTGTTTAGATACATGAGACTACGTTTCGGCATTTCATCAGCAGCGGAAATCTTTCAGGAAATGATTCGGTAGACCATCAGACACATACCCAACTTGCTGAATTACAGTGATGACATCCTGGTATATGGGTCAAACACGCAGGAGCATGATAAGGCCCTGGATCGAGTATGCCGTGCTCTTCTGGAGGCCAACTTGACTCTCAATAAAGATAAGTGTGAGTTCCACCAATCCACTCTCAAGTTCTTTGGCCATGTGTTTTCGGGAGCCGGCATGAGGCCTGACCCGGAGAAAGTGACTGCACTCAACGCCACCAAGAGGCCCCAAGATGTCAGCGACATTCGTTCCTTTCTGGGTATGGCGAGCTATTGTGCCAGATATATCAAAGACTATGCCACCATCAGTCATCCCCTGAGGGCTCTCACCAAGCAAGGACAACCTTTTGTGTGGAGTTCCCAATGTGAGAGGGCTTTCCTGGAAATCAAACAGGCTGTTGAGGCTGCAGACAATCTGGCATACTTTAGCCCCAAGAGAAAGACTGAAATAACAGTGGATGCCAGTCCAGTAGGTCTGGGTGACATCTTGGCCCAGTATGACAAAGACAATGATCAACGGCACATCGTGGCCTACGCCAGTCGCAGTCTGACTGAAACAGAAAAGGCCTATTCTCAACCAGAGAAGGAGAGTCTCGCAGTTGTCTGGGCTTGTGAGCACTTTCACGTCTTCATCTATGGCAAGCATTTCACCATGATAACAGATCAGGCGTTGGTCACCATATTTGGCAACCCTCATGCCAAAATGCCACCTAGGATAGAACGTTGGGGCCTGCGCCTACAGGAATACACATACACAATCATACACAAACCGGGGAAAGGGGAGAATCCGGCAGACTACATGTCCCGACACCCTCAGGAATCCCAGGCTTCGCCTCCGTCAATTGCTGAAGAATACATCCATTTTGTAGTAGGATCAGCCTGACCTCCGGCCATTCCCTTAGAAGCAATCCAGGAAGCCACTGCCCAAGATGGCGTTCTTCAGAAAGTCATGCGCTGACTGCGCACCCATCGATGAAGACACGACAGTGAGGATGAGCAGACCCATCCTCAGGTCCGCCAAGAAATGCAGGCGTTCAGACACATCTGTGAAGAGCTATCCGCCACCTCGGAGGGGCTCCTCCTGAGAGACCATCGGATTGTCATCCCGAGGCAATTACGACAAGGAGTCATTAACCTGGCTCATGAAGGTCACCGGGGAGTGGTTGCAACCAAAAGAAATCTCCGTGAGCGAATTTTATAAACTATTTGCTCCCCTTTTAGCCCCCATTTTAAAACATGTATTTTATGCGGCGCTGGATGAGGGTGGTCTCCCCCGCACCATGCGCGAGGTGCTCATAACTTCCCTGCTCAAACCTGGCAAGCACCCCACTCATTGCGACTCCTACCGCCCTTTATCGCTCTTAAACTAGGACACCAAGGTTTTTGGCTAAAGTATTGGCGACTCGCCTCAATCTTCTTATAGAGCGCTTGGTCCTGCCGGACCAAGCCGGGTTTGTTCCGAATCGGGCTACCTCGCACAATCTCCGTACCATGCCCGACAACTGCTTGTCTCGCTCTAAGCGGATGACATTACACTGTACATTAGGAAGCCCCAAGATAACCTGAATCCGGTGCTGCGTGAAATCACGAAATTTGGAGGTATTGCGGGTGTGCAAATCAACTGGGCTAAATCCGCAATATTCCCGTTAACTGACAACACACACCCACACCAGCTCGACTACACTCTCGTGTGGGAGCGGGAGAAATTGAAGTATCTAGGCATCCGAATCACTAGGCAAAAGGAGACCATGATGCGCGGCAACTACGGAACTGCAATTGATAAAATAACGGACAGCGTCACCAAATGGATCCGTCTCCCACTTTCGATGGCCGGGTGTATCGCACTCACTAAAATGGTGATACTTCCGAAACTACTATACCTTTTTGTAAACATACAGTACAACCCAGGGAGATTCTTCTTTTGTTCACTGAAGTCTCAATTAACGAGGCTGATCTGAGGTGGGAAACAGGCGCGCCTTAGCCTCGACACACTCATGCTGCCATTCCACCAGGGTGGGTTCGAGGTTCCCAACTTTGAGAGATACTATTATTGCGCCCAAGCACACTTCGCTGTTTATTGGTTCCATCCGCCGCCTTACATGGCACATTTGGCTGTGGAGGACGGTCATATGGCTCCGCTAGTCAGGACCGGATATATATACGCCGGTGGGGTCCAGAGACCGCGACCCGTCCACTGTAGATTGCACTGTAGTGGCGTGGTGCCGCATGGCGCAAGCCATGAACAGCCCGTTTTTCTATTCGCCCAGAATGCCATTAGAAAATGATCCCCGGCTGCAGGTCACCTGTGAAGCGATCTGTCGTAAACTACTTACAGAACTGGGACATTGTCTGTGGGGAGACCTCTATGTACAGGGCACCTTCCGCACCACTGAACAATTCTTTGGAGAGCAGTCACCCTCCTTTATGGACACCTTTTGGTATACTCGCCTCAGGCAGAACGTTCGGGCGATTACCCCCTCCTTCCCAGAGGAGCCTGAAACGTTTGCGCCCTTACACGCCTTACTACAAACTGACGCCCCCCGACATGTCGTGTCACTACTCTACAAACATGTACAGAGCGCACCACGGTCCACCCCATTACGGGCTCGACAAGAGTGGGATAAAGACCTCGAAACGCCACTGACTGATGAGCAATGGGAGATTAGCTGCACACAAATAAATGCAATCACAGGTAACAATAGGCTACGGCTTATACACTACAAATTCCTACATCAGGTATACCACACCCCCGCTAGGTTACAC
The DNA here is from genome assembly GCF_964261635.1 of Lissotriton helveticus. Classification (NCBI taxonomy): domain Eukaryota; kingdom Metazoa; phylum Chordata; class Amphibia; order Caudata; family Salamandridae; genus Lissotriton; species Lissotriton helveticus. Next base: position 652,751,218 of record NC_136063.1, on the reverse strand, counting down.
AAATTTCACCTGCGTGAGAATGATTGCTGCCAACGCTGTGGGGCTGCCGGAGCTGATTTCATTCACCTAGCTTGGTTCTGCCCTTAGGTTGCTACTTACTGGTCGTTGGTTTTTGCGGGACTTTCTGATATGCTGGGTGTGACTGTAACTCCCTGCCCACTGAAGGCGCTGCTAGGACTGACACAACCCGTAGTGACTGTACACAAAAAATTCTTGGCTATGAGTCTTTTACTGGCTAAACGACTGGTTGCATGCCGATGGGGTCGGGGACGTGCCCCCAAGTTTAAATGCTGGGTTCGGACCATGTCCAAGTGGCAGGAACAACTACATGAATATGCTGACCTACTACCTCTGAGATCGCGGCCAAAAGACATCTGGGGGCCACTTATGTCCTAACTCCTTCGACAACAGGTGGGCGAGGGGGACGGACCGGAAGGGATAGATGCTGCCTAATGCTACATTTGGGTATGGTCTCAAACTCTATCATTCCTCGTCAGACGTTGGCTTGGGCAAATGCTTCTGTGGGGGAGCCCACAGTGTCAGGGGCAGTGTGTTTAGTACCGATATGTTAGCTCCCTCTCAGGGCGTGGTGTGACCTCGCACCTCACGGGTGATGGGGCCCTCCGCTTGTAGCTAATGTCACATGCGCTTCATGGACTCTGTAATATACTTCATGTATGCTGCCTACTTCGGTTAGGATATCCATCTTGATTCAAATGTGCGTATTGTTCGGGGGTGGGAGGGGAGGGAAATGTTGATGTTTTTTCTATGTAAGATACTATTGATCAATATAAGATTGCATGCACGAGAAGATGCTACTACTTTTGTAAGAACATACGATAATAAGCTGCCCGAAGTAGTTGCATTGATGTATCGTGCCTTATTTACAATAGAGGTTTTGGAAACTTTAGAGAAAAAAACAAGTTCATAATATACGTCTCTTTTTGTGCAATATTGATACCAATCCTAAGGATATATGCAATTATTATATACTATGCACAATGTAACTAAAAGAGTATAAATGCCATTCATAATACAAGATATCTCTGTTTATATCTAAAGTTGTCATCAAACCAATCTCCACAAAGTATCACGCCCTGTATGGGCTTGCTCAACTGCTATCCTGCCCTGTATGGGCTTTCCCATGTCATGTGTGTTGTGTAAAAGAGAGATATAAAAACATTGATTGTATATATAGCCGTGCTCGCAGTGGTGGGATGATGTTTTCTACATATCCTAGTTCTTTATTCACGTAGTCCCACTTGGAATAGAAGTTTTCTCATCGTTTCCATGATTGTATCACGGTCACCTTTTTCCTGTTTATCTTAAAGCCCATTTACAGGTGAATCCACAGTTCTTCATCATTATTTAGCCCTGTAGGCCATTTACTCTGCAGATCTATGATGTATTTAGATTCTAACACCCTTAGAGCTTTGACACGTTCACCCCCTCTTTCTTTTCTGTCTACCTGATCCAGACAAAAGAATGTAAGGAGGTGCCTGTCGCTGAAGAAAAAAAAAAGCAACACGGGCGCATTTGCACAGTCGTGCAGGGAGGGGGCGGGGTCTGATGTGACAACTGTGCAAACGCGCCCGTGTTGCCAACTAGCCCACCAGGTACCTCCAGTAAGCGCCACAGGGCTGCATTGCAGAGAGGTGGTCTGAGGTCACAGCCCTTTTTACACCTCTCTGCAACACAGCTCTGTGGCGCTTACTGGAGGTACCTAGTGGGCTAGTTGGATCCCAGGGACCCTCAGGATTCAAGGGGACTTAAACTCCCAATTTACAATGTGCCAGGAGGCACATTTGCACATTGGTGCAGGGAGGGGGCGGGGTGTGATGTGTCAAGTGTGCAATGCTAACTTGCTTCACCTACAATTGGTACAGTCTAGCAGTAGCAGTGCAAGCTTTTTGCATCTAGAACAGGTACATCCTGGCAGGAGCAGTGCAAGCTTCTTTCATCTAGAACAGGTACAGCCCAGCAGAGGTGCAAGCTTCCTTCACCTAGAACAGGTACAGCCTGGCCGCAGCAGTGCAAGCTTCCTTTACCTAGGACAGGAACAGCATGGCAGCAGTGCAAGCTTCCTTCACCTAGAACAGGTACAGCCTGGCCGCAGCAGTGCAAGCTTCCTTTACCTAGGACAGGAACAGCATGGCAGCATTGCAAACTTCCTTCACCTAGAACAGGAGCAGCATGGCAGCAGTGCAAGCTTCCTTCACCTAGAACAGGTGCAGCATGGTAACAGTGCAAGCTTCCTTCACCTAGAACAGAAACAGCATGGCAGCAGTGCAAGCTTCCTTCACCTAGAACAGGTGCAGCGTGGCAGCAGTGCAAGCTTCCTTCCCCTAGAACAAATACAGACTTGTAGCAGTGCAAGCTTCCTTCATCTACAATAGGTGCAGCCCTGAAGCAGCTGTGCAAGCTTCCTTCACCTAAAACAGGTACATTCTGGCAGCAGTACAAGCTTACTTCACCTAGAACAGGTACAGCCCGAAAGCAGCAGTGCAAGCTTCCTTCACCTAGAACAGGTGCAGCCCGGCAGAAATGCAAGCTTCCTTCACCTAGAGCAGGTGCAGCCCGGCAGCAGATGAGTAAGCTTCCTTCACCTAGAAGAGCTACAGCCCGGCAGAAGTGCAAGCTTCCTTCACCTAAAACAGGTACAGCCTGGCTGCAACAGTGCAAGCTGCCTTCACCTAGAACAGGTATAGCCTGGCAGCAGTGCAAGCTTCCTTCACCTAGAACAGGAATAGAGGCGTTTGGAAGCCACGCTTACCTTTCTCCACCACTCTGCAACTGCTACGTTATAGTGAGAAATTAGCATTAAAAAAATCTTTGGAATTCACTGAAAAAAACATAGGTTTCAGGCATGTTATAGTTAGAAATTAGCATTTAAAAAACCATTGAAATTCACTAAGAAAAAAACATAGGTTTCAGGCACGTTATAGTTAGAAATTAGCATTTAAAAAACCTTAAAAATTCACTGAAAAAACCATAGGTTTCAGGCATGTTATAGTTAGTTGGACATTTCATTCATACAAAACTAGAGAAATTCCGGTGTTCTAGTTGTTTCAGCTAACTATAACTCGCACCCCGCAATGCACTGCTGATGACGTCACATATTACAACATTCATGACTTGGTCAGATGACATGAAACAATCTAGCTTGGTGAATGACAGAAAAAGACATCCTGGGCCTCACATCAATGACTTGATCACCCCGCTCAGTTGGAACAACATATTCTCAGAATTGGGCCTCAACAAAGTTTACCTTCAAATTGAACTCCATGAGGATTCCCAATACATCATCATCTCCTGCACACAATTATTTTTGTAGAAAAGGCTCAGAAATGGAATATCATCAGCTGCAGAATTTCTTTTCAGGATACCATGTAGACACATTGCAAATATTTTCAATTAAAGTGATGATATCCTGGTTTCCAAAGAGACCTGTAACAAACATGGTAAGACTCTGAGGCAGGTCTTCTACGCTCTGATGGAGACTAACCTAATACTCAACGCAGACAAGTGTGAGCTCCACAAAGACAGCCTGAGGATTTATGATCACATATTCTCTGACAAAGATGTAATGTTGCAGGACGTGCCGGGCACTAAGACCGGCACAGTAAGTGTAAAGGTGGGAGGGGAACAAGGAGTCAGAACAGGAGTAGGCAGTAAGAAGCAGAACGGGATAGAAGGCAGACACATGAATAAAGCTCCCCCTGTATCATACCTCGTGTCTTTGTCGTCTGTCCCAGTATCACGACGCTGTATTCTGCGGGAGCTGTTGATCCACGCCGCTGTCGATCGGAGAATCGCTACTTCATGTATCTATCGGTCTCCCGGAAATCTAACATGTTAGGGTGAACTCTACTTACCTGAGGAGAAGGCCTCCTGACCCATCGACGTATCCTACCCATTTTTCCTCCTACGTGGCGCCAATGGACAGGATTGAATATGGGCGTTGCTCATAAAAATGGCATTGACCGCTTATGAGCGATCTTTTCAAAAGTTCCTACCCTGAGGACATCTTTATTGTTGGTTTCCTCTTGATATTTGGCGAGTCTCCATATATGTTTGATAGTCTGTCCCACTGTGAACTGTACATCTCTGCCCTGATGAAGGTGTAGCCCCATCCGGGGCCCTACACCGAAACGCACGTCGGCGTTCTTTCATCTGGGAATAACCTGACTGATCTTTTTCCATCTCTCCGATGATTGTATTCCATCTATCACTATCTGATCAGCCCATGGCTGTTATGTACCTATGTATTTGTTGTCTGATTGTGGTATGAAGTGTATGCAATGTTGGTATGTATGATGGTATGAGAGTTTCTTTTGTATGATTTTGGTATGTGGAACTGTATTTGTGAGCGATCTGGTTTTTTTTTTTTAAAGCCCTATGTGGTTCGATATTTATGTAATGAAAACAATTATTTTTGCTATGTAATAACATTTCTATATATTTGTTATGTTTTGATTTGATGATTTGTGGTTCGGGGGGGGGGGGTTCTAAATTTATCTAAGGACCTCCTTGTGATCCCTTTATTTAATCTGTTTGGCAGGTATCCTTTCTTCTTTGTAGTTTGTATTTTTCCCCATCTACCTGCCTTTAATTAACTGGGGGTCCCCCTTCTGTCCAGTATCACGACACTACAGCTGTTGACGAAAGTGGTCGTGGACCCTGGCTGCATTTACCTGGTGCAGGAGTGTCGTGTCAAGCGCTCCGCTGCATCGGAGCTGCTGTGCTGTACTACGAACCAGGAGCCCACCCCGGTTGCGTGTTCCTCTGGCTGTGTCTGCCGTCCCTGCAGTGCCGTCCTGTTGAGCGCTCCGCTGCCTTGGAGCTGCTGTGCTGTGTCCTGACCCGGAAGCTCACTCTGGTCGCGTGTGTCTCCTGCCGTGCATCTATATAGATGTGACCCGGGAGCCCACCCCAGTCGTGCAGGATCCGGGCTATGCAGTGCTTGCATTGCTATTGTGCCTGCAAGCATCTACTGGAGGCGTGTGGGTACTTGTTCTGGACCCAGTGGCTGCTTTTCGCCCTCCAAGTAAGTCCCCAGTGCCTACCCGCTCCCGTGCTGCTGACAACACCCGATTTTGGCCTGTACTTTTGCGAGGAGCGAGATTTCATCGGCAGCCATCTCGAGGTCAGGCACCTCAACCAATCCCCTGCGAGGTTTGTCTGCGGCCATTTTGAACTCAAGCAAAGGCCGTGAAATACATTGAAACTGAAAAAAGGACTTAAATACATACCATTTACTCGAAATAACAAATGGTGGAGTGGACCACATATTTTCCTACTGCATGTACATGAAGACTATTGATGCTAGTAGTGTTAGGTTTACGTATACTAGCTGTTGCGACTGCTGCACTCCGGGGTCCCTCGTTGCTGACGCTACACCCTACTACAAGTGCTGATATCGTCAACTTTACTGCATCTGCGCCAGGCATTATGAAGCTTCCGGTGTTCAGACACTTCCCTGCTAATCGTTTGCATAACTATACACTGTATATCTATACACCATATCTGGGTCCCCAATGTTGAGACAGCATCATGCCTCTGCTGGTGCCAGCCCCAGGCTGGAGTTCCCTACATCAACGTCCCAGACAGGAGGCTACAGACTTGCCATGCTCGGAGTCCCTTTTCTACGCCCACCGGAACCCCTAGTTCTCACATCTGGGGGAGGTATAGGTCTTCGCTGTCAGGAATGGCTAGAAGATTTTGAGGACTTTATGAAAGGATCACATGTGACTAATGAGGATCAACAACTGATTGCACTATGCAATCTAATTGGGAAAGATGTTGGTCAGATTATAAAGGAACTTCCGCCTGATACTGGGTTGTCTTACGCAGACGTGCGTGACGCCCTAAACAGAAATTTTCTTCACAAAAGGAACATTGATTACGAAAGGTACACTTTCAATCTGGCATCTCAATAAAAAGATGAGTCCATGGGAACATTCATCATACGACTCAGACGTTTGGCCTGTTACTGTGAGTTTGACTCGTTCACGACGGAAGACGCTCTTCGCCTGCGAATCATAGAAGGATGCCAGTCTAAGTCATTACGAAGATGCCTTTTAAAGAAAAGTTACTCTCTTGATGAGATTGAAGAAATGACGTGAGTAAATGATCAGGCGGAAGAACATGCAAAGCGAATGGAAGCTGGAAGAGGTGAAAACCGAGAACAGGCATTCCAGCTCCAATCTCGTAACACAGACAGGTCTTCCCCTGCAAAGCAATGATCATCGAGATCCAAAGTTCAGTCTCACCGTACAAGTCGTCGTCGTAGTCCCAGTCGGACTGACAAACGACAGGAGCGCCAACTTAAATGTTATTACATTGCATATGATTGCCCTCACACTGAGACTTGCCCTGCACTAGGTCAAAGATGTAGCAAGTGTGGCAGGGACAATCACTTTTAGAACGTCTGCGGAGCACCTGGCAAAGTGCGTCTCTGTGTTGATATGAGATGTTATGTTATGTTAAAAATATTTATACCGCGCTCGTTCACCAGACGGTTTCATGGCGCTCATAGACAATTGCGGGGGGAACAGTTCAGCGGAGAAACTCAGTAGGCTAGCTGGGCGAAGTGAGTTTTGAGTAATTTACGGAAGCAGACATAACTGGGGCAAAGTCTAAGGGAAATAGGGAGGGAGTTCCACAGAGTGGGGGCCAGGAAGGAAAAACACAGTCCTCCATGCTTTTTACGTTTGTACCTTGGAACCATCAACAGGTTGTGGGAAGTGGATTGGAGATCTCTCGAGGGGGTGTAATGCTGGAGGCTGGATGTGATAAAGGCAGGAGCTTGATCAGTAAGAGCCTTAAAGACAGTGCAGCCAAGTTTGAACATGCAGCGATAGGCCACGGGGAGCCAATAGAGTCTCCTCAACAGAGGCGAGACATGTTGATGTTTGGGCTGATGAAAGACCAGTCTTGCCGCCTGGTTTTGCACCAACTATAGCCGGTGAAGATGGTAGGTAGGTATTCCAACGTAGAGGGAGTTAGCGTAGTCAATACGCGAGGTAACAAGAGCCATAATGACGAGAATGAGTGCCTCCTGGTGAGGAACCTACGAATTTTGCATATCCTGCGCAGGTGGAAAAAACAGGATGATGTAACTGCATTAATTTGAGGCCTCATAGACAAGTCACTGCATATGATTACGCCTAGGCTCTTTACCGAATTGACAGGGCAAGGTGAGGACCCAAGGGAGGGGGGCCAGAAGCTAGAATTCCAAGGGTTAGCTGGCCCACCTATCAACACTAACTCCGTCTTGTTGGGGTTAAGCTTCAGCTGACTATAGTGCATCCACTCAGAGATCACAAGCATAGTGGATTGAAAATTGGTACACCAAGAAGGGGTGGGATCCACAGGAAAAATCAATTGTAAATCATCAGCATAATTAAAAATAGTAACCGGGGTGTGACGGAGGGAAGCTATGAGAGGTTGCATATAGAGGTTAAACAAAAGTGGCGACAAGGCAGAGCCCTGAGGGACTCCACAAGATAGGGGGGAATAGGAAGCGGAGTAAGTGGACAAGTGAACTGCCTGGGAACGCTGATGCAGGAAGGATCTGATCCATGTAAGAGCCATGCCTTGGATACCCGCGTTGTTGACACGGTCGATCAAGATGTCATGATCGACCGTGTCAAAAGCAGCCGACAAGTCCAGTAAAACAAGAGCCTTGGCGATATTCTTGCCGGCGCCTTGCCTCAGCACATCCATCGCGGCCACAATAACAGCTTCGGTAGAATGAGCTGGCCGGAAGCCAGCTTGCTGGTCATCCAAAAAGGAAGAGCCCTCAAGTGAATGTACTGAGACAACGAGTAACGTAGGTCTCCAAGAGTTTCCCCAAATAGGGGAGAAGGGAAATCGGTCGAAAATTACTCATGACCGAAGGGTCAGCACCGGGCTTCTTTAGTATGGGAACTACAACCGCCTGTTTGAAAGAATCTGGGACCGTGCCAGTAGTAAGCGAGTTGTTAAGCAGTGACAAAGAGGGGTCAGGACAGGCCAAAAAAACTTCTTTAAGGATTTGCGGAGGGCAGCAGTCATTAGGGGAGCCCGAGCTCACTGAATGTAACAAAGAGATGAACTCTGTCGGGGTGATGGGAGGGAAAACATCCAGGCGGCAAGGGTTCACAGGGGGTAGAGGAGGTGGAATGGGGGAGGAAGGAGAGGGAATGTTATTCTTGATGGTGTCAATTTTTTCAATGAAGTACGAATTCAGGGAATCACAAAGAGCTTGAGTAGGTAGGGGTTGAACAGTAACACGGTCCGGCAAGGTGAGCTCCTCAACTATAGAAAAAATGTCCATAGACTTAGAGGCTGAGTCCATAATTTTCTGAGAAAAGTAAGAGGTTTTGGCCAGTAAGATAGATTTTTTATACTGTTTCAGTAAATCAACATACTCAATTTTAGATGTTGAGTCGTAGTTACGCCTCCATCGGCGCTCAGCTTGGCGGAGGGACAATTTGTCCAATTTCAATTGATCGGTGAACCATCGCTGAGTGTCATGGGGACGTTTAGTTTTTATGATTTTTAACGGGGCCACTTTATCACTGGCAGATACCAGCCACTGCTCGAGATGACCGGCCTGGTCAGTCAACGAGGCCTGGTCCCTAGGGGCTGTAGAGGCCAAGATAGCGTGGAAATCTGCGAGAATGGCATGCTTCCAATTCCGGGCAGTGAAATTGGTAATAGGGATGGAGTGAACATGCAGAGTGAGGTTGATGGAAAATGAAATAAAAGAGTGATCAGACCAAGAACAAGGATACACTGAGGGAAGAGAAATGTCAAGATTGGTAGTCCAAACTTGGTCGAGAATGTGACCTTTGCAATGGGTGGCTACAGTGATATGCTGACTGCAGTTCAGACCAAGTAGAAGGTCAGTGAAATCCTCAGAGAGATTACTCTCATGGGGGTCAGTCGGCCAGTAATTAAAATCGCCAATGATGAGAATTTTGGCAGAGTTAATGATTAGCCGGGAGATCAGTTCGCCGAACTGTTGGGAGAAAAGGGGCATGCAGTCAGGAGGGCTGTAAACAAGGACACAAATAAAAGAAAACCTAGGAGAGGTGAATTTAAAAGTGAGACAGTCAGTTTTGGCAAGAGTGAAAGTTTCGAGGGTAGTAAACTTATGCTCGGAGCGAATGATAGCTGCAACCCCCCCTCCGGCTCTCCCGCCGGCCCTATTAGATTGTAAGATATAGTAGCCAGAGGGGATAGCGGCAAGGATATCCGGGGCAGAGTCTTCAGTTAGCCAAGTCTCGGAGAGAAGAAGGATATCTACTTTATCATCGTCCAACAACTGAAATATCTCAAGCTGGTGTTTCACCAACGAGCGAGTGTTAAGATAAACTACCACCAGAGATTGTGGTCCGGAGGACCCAACGCCAGGTGAAAATGTAGGAAAATCACAGTGTCGTGTTAGGGCACTCAGGTCAGAAGTGCCTAGCAAGGGACCCTGGGTGATGAAAATACCACAATTTTGAGCTGCAACAACTGCACGGGAATGAAGGGGCCCAGAGTGTTGGAGGGCTAAAAGGTCCGCAGGGGAATAGGTAGTCAGTTGGGCATGATGCATGGCCGCTGGGCGCGACTGGCCGCGGATGGGCGCAGACGGGCTTAACTTTGGCGTAACTTCGGCGCGAATGCGGCGCGCCCTTTGCGCGCGTCTGCTGCGCTTCTGCCAAGTCCCCATCTGAAATACGCCTAGGGGAGGGAACGACTAGCACGCTAACCTGCGTGAAGAGTGTGACAGGCAGGAAGTGGTGTGGGCGTGTTGCTCACCAGGAGACCCTCCGCTCAATCGGCACACAGCTGCGGCGGAACGGGGTCAGGAGCAGGAAGAGTAAGCAGGTAATAGCGTTATTAGGCAAATGAAAGCGGCAATAGATCAAATGTCTTAAATCACATAGAAACAATACATTTTAAAATAACATAACATCATCAGGTGTCTTAAAATCACACGGAGACGATAATCATGAGGAGATAAGAAAACGCTAAGTAGGCTGAGCGCTATATGTACTCGGAGCAGCCTGGTCGCCGCCCAATACTGCCATCAAAAGAAAGTGACACCCGGGACCTCATATCAGTGACATGATTGCGTATCACTGTGTTAGTACAAAATGAGTAGGTGTAGCCACTAACCTCGGAAGATCGCCAGCAGGAACGATGGAAGAAGAAAGGCCCCCCTTCTCCCCCGGGCACAACCCCTCACAGAGTGAAGCAAACACTACTATGTAGAAATGCGTCCCGGGGAAAAGGGAAAAGGGAAGTGGATAAAATAATTAATACTGCGGACCAACCGATTCCTCCTAGTCCTACTTCTGTTACCATACATGCAACTTCAGGGCAGGAGCATGGGGGTCCTGTGGAGGCCACTGGATAGGAAAACGAGACAATAAGCCAGAGCTCAGGTAAGAATAATTAGGAATGCAATCACACCATTCATAGAGGTAGGATTATCGTGCTCACACGCTCCCCAGTGCAGTCTTCAAAATATACGGGTTAATGAGTTCAATAAAAAGGATACATTCTGATGCTTTAATCCTTTCTTCTTGGTTAAGAACCAGCAGCGGAGATTCCACAGTGTCACAAAACAGGAATCCAGTTCAACAGAAAATAGACATGCAGTTACTCTCACTGCCTGTCTGCCCAAAAGAACCAAATCAGCAAATGGAAAAAAAAACTTTTTAATATTCAATGGCCGTACCCTTAGAGGAAGCGCTCCAGCGCAAAACCCCCTGGCGTCTAAACCTAAATACCCGACTGTGAAGGCGCGCTATATGGCTCGGTATCCAGAAATGTAAATCCAGCGCCGCCCGAGTCCAAATCACTGGGGAGACATCGGAAGCTTCTGCCACGCAGAGAAAGGAATAGGAATAGGAACACCTCCGTCTTCCTCACAAAGGCAGCTTGCAACAGGAAGCCCTGAGACTCGGCTCTTCGGCGGGGAATACCTTCCACTGGCCAGAGCTCAGGGACATGCAAGTAAACAAATAAGTGGCATGAACACAATGGGAGTTCAGGGCATGGATAAATTCAATCTGGAAACAAGAAGTCAGAAGTGCAGAAAACTGGCAGGAAACTTCCTAGGACGGACTCTCATAAAAAGCAATAAGGAAGTTTGTCAAGCCCCGATCCTCGGATAATGATGCACTTGCCCCCTGGTGGCCCCTTGCTCACAGCACTTCCACGCTCATTCACACTATTGCGGGAAGATAATAAGGGAAACTTGCCATACGCCTTATGCACTGTTACCCAGCACATGATCCCGACATTGCGTCACTCAATGGGGTGCAAATATTCTCCAAATAAGACCTCAACAAGGGCTATCACCAGCTTGAACTCTAGGAAAAATCGAGCTATATCACCACATTCTCGACTCACCAAGGCCTGTTCAGATACAAAAGGCTCAGCTTTGGGATCTCGTCTGAACATGAAATCTTTCAAGGGGCAATCAGAAGAGTAATTCATCACATTCCCAACACTCTAAACTACAGTGATGACATTCTTGTGTATGGAGCGACGATACAAGACCACAACTAGGCATTGGACTGGGCTTATCATGCTCTTTTGGATGCCAACCTAACATTAAATAAAGACAAATGCGAATTCCACAAATCCACATTAAAGTTCTTTGGACACATTTTAGGCGCAGGCATGAGACCTGATTCTGAAAAGATCGCAGCTACCTCTAGACCTCGAGACGCTGGGGAGGTGCGTTCGTTTCTAGGCACGGCAAGCTACTTTGCACGTTATATCAAGCATTACGCCACTAGCAGTTATCCTCTGAGAAAGTTGACCAAACAAGGCAACCCATTCTAATGGACCACGAGATGTGATCAAGCTTTCCACTCGATTAAAGCTTCTGTTGAGTTAGCCAACAACCTTGCTTATTTCTACCCTCGGCTGAAAACTAAAATCACTGTGGATGCGAGTCCCGTGGGACTTTGAGCTATATTATATGATAGAGAGGGTGATCGACAATACATCGTAGCTTATGCCAGCTGGAGCCCAACAGACACAGAGAGAGCGTACTTTCGGCCCGAAAAGGAAAGCTTGGAGGTAGTCTTGGCCTGCGAACATGTTCACATTTTCATTTACGGAAAACACTTTACGCTCATCACGGACCATCAGGCACTGTTAACCATCTTTGGAAACCCCTGGGCCAAAATGCCACCCAGAATAGAGTGTTGGGGCATCCGTCTTCAAGAGTATACTTCTACTATCATCAACAAAGCTGGAAAAGCTGCAAATCCTGACTATATGTTGAGACATCCTAAGACATTGTCCAAATCAAATCAGTCATTAGCAGAGGAATACATCCATTTGGTAGTGGCTCAAGCCAAACCACCAGCAGTCCCTTTGGAGGCCATTCTTAAAGCCACCAATGAGGATGTCACCTTACAAAATGTGAAACATTGCATCCAGACAAACAGCTGGGGACATTTGGAAGAGTCCGGACAGAGAAAACAAATTGACAGCCATTAACTGCCCTCTTTTAAACATGTGAAGGATGAATTCTCAATTACCTCAGATGGTCTTTTACTAAGAGACAAACGAATCATCATTCGGAAACAGCTGCGCCAAGGAGTTATCAACCTAGTGCATGAAGGGCACAGAGGTATTGTAGCCACGAAGAGAGAGCTGCATGAGCAAGTCTGGTTCCCTATGCTTGATCAGATGGTTGAACTCACACTGAAAGACTGCTCGCAGTGTCAGCTAGTAAGTTGAGAGGAGCCACCTGCGCTCCTATAAATGTCAGAATTGCAGGACGGCATCTAGCAACATGTCACACTAGACTTCTTTGGTCTGTTGCAATCTGGCAAGTACATCCTGGTCATAATGGATGAATACTCACATTTCCCGATTGCGCACCTCATATCGTCAACCAAAGCTGCCATCACCATACACGTGTTGAATGAAGTTTTCGCAGCATGGGGCATACTGAAGGTAATGAAACCAGATAATGGCCAACCATTCAATGAACAAGACTTTGCAGCATTTGCCAATCACTTAAATTGCAGACACAGGAAGATCACCCCCCTGTGGCCACAGGCCAATGGTATGGTGATTTATGACCACTCTGGAAAAAAACATCCAGCAAGCAGAACTTTCAGTGTGATGTTCAAGTGGCTTTAAATGAGGTGTTATGAGCATATCCAACCACACCACATACTCCCACAGACATATGTCCCGCAACCTTAATATTGGGTTGCAACGTGCATACAAGAATACCGACCTGGGAATACATAGCTAGTGGTACTCATCAAGACTCCGATCACAAAGTATTAGCAGCAAGAGACAGACTGAAAAAGGAGAAGATGAAATAATATGCGGACAGTCGGAGGAAAGCTGCACAGCCATCCATTCAGGCAGGAGATTGGGTGCTGGTATGGCAAGAACAACGAAGAAAAGCAGACTGGCGATATCATGCTTGCCCACTGTTGGTGACAAAACAAAAAGGAACTATGGTCACAGCTTGATCGGAAGTCAAGAGGATCACAAGAAATATGGCGCACTTCCAGAAATGCACGCCCACTGTCAGAGAAGTGTTGGCTATGCCTGACAGTGCATCGAAAGGGAACGCACCTGAGATAGGAAGTGAGCATCGGCCCTCCACCTCTCCTGGTGAAGGGGAGCAGGCGACTCAGTAGGTGGCTTACCGGCCGCAGTGACTCCATTGAATACCTGTTCGCCTCCTTGAAGAACTGTAAGTATGTCATTTTTCTTTTGTTGTTTATGCTGATATGAACAGGCACATCTGAGGTATTTCAAGTTATTTAACCGCATGCGCGCTAGCGGTTTTCCCGCTGCGCGCTGCGTTTTGCAAAAAGCCGTGTTACATGACGAGCTCAGCTCGTCATCAGCGCACGGCAGGCTACGCTCATGACGAGCTGAGCTCGTCATCAGCCCCGAAGGGGTTAAGAAGGGGGAGATGTAATGTTGCAGGACGTGCCGGGAAATAGGTACGGCACAATTAGTGTAAAGGAGGGAGGGTAACAGGGAGGCGGAACAGGAGGAGCCAGTAAGGCAGAAAGGGATAGAAGGCAGACGTATGAATAATAAAGCTCCCACCGTATGATACCTCATGTAAGTGTTGTCTGTCCCAGTATCACGACACTACAAAAGGCAAGATTACTAGCATTGAACAACACTTCAGCTCCCCATGATGTGGGTGAACTTCAATCCGTCTATGAATTATCATCAACTGAGCAAGATATTCCACCGTCGGAGCATGCAAGAAGTGTCAAAGACTACGCCACCATTAGTGCACCTTTGAGAGAGCTCACAAAACAAGGAAGAGCTTTTAAGAGGATTACCGGCTTGTTACTGAGAATTTCAGTCAATCTATTCAATCTTTATTCGGCCATGTATAGCCATAAAAGCAACACAGAGCAGTTAAATGGTCACAAAGCAAATTTAAATTAACTCCATCACCCACAGCATAATTAATAATATAAATAACCCAATAACCATAAAACACAATAGCTAATTTTCAACAAGATAAAAATTACAGCAGATAAATCATTAAAACAATTTACATATGAAGTGCATAGTGCAGTTATAAATGTAAGTTAATCAAGAACAATAAATATCTAAAACCAGAGTAAAGATCATTTTAAAGCAGGCATTATTGTTCATCTGTAGATTTCCTAGCTAAAATAGCAGCTTTAAGGTAAGAACTAACCTGGCACACATAATTGGAGTATCTAAAAATTGGAGGTTGTGCAAAGCCTGTTTGCAGCTTTAATGCCCCAAGGATTTTAAAAGCAGTTTGAAAAATAGTCTCCATGCATAACTAAAATAGTTACAAAAAAGGATGTAGTGCATTAGTGATTGTGAGCATTTCAGTCAATGAGGAAGAAAGTCACCAAGAGCTGACAACACGGCATACTATAACCTGAAATTGTGCACAGAAATCACTGAGAGTGTCAGCCCGATCAGGTTAGGTGCCATCCTGGCTCATCATACGAGGGGATGACAAGTGCCTGACTTTATCCCACGCAGGCAGAAGTCTGACACACACAGAGAAAGCCTACTTGCAACCAGAAAGGGCGAGCCAACTCATCTATGCAAACAATTCACAATGGTAACAGATCATCAGGCATTGCTAACAATATTTTGTAACCATTAAGCAAAAATGTCACTCCAAATTGAACAGTAGGGAATCTACTTACAAGAGTTCACCTGCGTTAAAAACACTGGCTGGGAAAAAAACAAAACTTAGGAAATTACTGCTCACGATATCCACTGAATCAACAAAAGAGACCAGTGGTGATGTACTGAGAATCCTCATGGAGTTCAAGTTGATGTTAACCTTTGTTGATCCCCAATTATGAGAATATGTTGTCCTACTTGAACAGCATGATCATGTTATTCATGTATGGGCTGAGATGTCTCTCTCTCTTGAAAAAGAGAATCTCAACTTTGTGATGGAGTAAGCATCAACTTGGTCTGTCCCAATCAACGGCATTATCAAAGTAACAGAAATTGACCCCAAGCTGAATGAGATGATCTGGAGAGTAAGTGAATGTAAGCAGCAGAAAGAGAGAGTCCCAGGTGAGGTGGTGGGAAAGATCTCATAAAACTAGCATTTAAACCAGTGAGTGAAGGACTGATGGTGACCAGCTGAGGGACCCTGCAAAGAGGAGGTAGGATGATCATCCTAGAGTCTACACCAGCAGGTGTTTGACCTTGCACATGAAGGTAATCGCAGACTCGTGTCCACCAAGAGACATAGTATGGTTCGCACTGCTCATCAAACTGTGGAGGATGCACTAAAAAAGTGGCATATGTGTCAAGTAACCAGTAGACAAGAAGCACGAGCCTCATTGCAAATGTCTGAATTTCATGCCAAAATTTGCAGCCAGATTGCGGTTGACTTATTTGGACCCTTAAGGTTTATAAAATACATCATGGCAGTCACAAGTGAATACTGGAGGTTAAGATTGGTGAAATATCTATCCTCAACCAGTGCAGTGGTGGTGCATCAGTGGTAGTCCAAATTCTCAACATAATATTTGCCACCACTTGGGTCGTCCCTGAAACGACAAAAAAAGACAATGGCCCACCATTCAATAGAAGTGAGTTTGCAGCACACCTAGCCTTCAAAAACTGGAAGATCATAGCATTAGGCCTCAGGCAAATGGAATGGTGGAAATATTAATGGAAACACTAAAGAAACAAGTAGCCCCAACTCCCTGCTCATTTCATCATGAGCAGGAAGTTGGAATGTCGACTGAGATAGGTTGTTGTTGCTGATGGTGTTTGGTCAGCAGAATTGAAGGATTTTTCTCAGACAGGTGTGGATGAAAGTCTGGACTCAGATGGTGGTGCTCACTGTTGTCCTCCAAGTTTCTGCTCCATACAGAAGGACTGATTTTACGTTGGTGTTAAAAATCTTGATCATGCTTTCCGGCATTAGGTCCTTGGAGATACAAGTAACCAGAAAATGTCCCATTTTGAAAAATACCAACAGACAAGCAGAGCCACTTGCTAAGCATCTACAGACTGAATTGAATTCACATTGTCCAATAATGATGGCACCGGGACATCCAAGAAGGGGCCATGGACATTGGTTCTGGAAAATAAGACGGAACTACCTCCCACACTGAACAAAAATCAAAAGGATACCTGTGAGGCTCCTAGAGCAAGTATAAGAAGACTTCAGGCCCTTAGTGGTCTTCGGATTCACAAAATTGTTTAAATGTGGGTTGGGAGGGGGGGTGTAGTTTGATGGCATATACTTCGGGCATTAGGACAATGGTGTCGCCATCGGGAGCCTGGCAACACCCAAATGACCCTTCCCCCGTGTTCACCGTCTCTTATAGGGCGTGGACTTCAAGTCAGGACTAAACAATAGAAGGGAACACTAGGATAGACGACACCAACAACAATTAGCAGTGAGTCTGGATAAAAACCAAACCAAATATGTACCCAAATAGACAACAGAAAGGGGAAAAGTTAACACTTGAAACGAGTTCCCATCAGTCCACCATCGAGACCGCCCTTCATCATCTGGGATCTCTTGTATTGATCAAGGTTCTAAGGAAACCTCTGCTGATCTGGCAGGTGATATAGCCAAGTCAGTGGGAGTCCCAACTACTATACCACAAAAGTAAAGATGGTGTGTTTAGTGGGGAACTGAATAGCAGTGCTTCAAAAAAGTGTAAGTGAAAACAGAAAAAAGAAAGAGGTTCTAAAATTAGGTCGTGATCAGGAAAAAGAACCGTTAGCGGTTATTTGTTACACTGCTAATTGCACTGTTTTTATTGATTTAGGAGTGTGAAGGTACATATTAAAGTTGTTCTTTTTCCTGATCACGACCTAATTTTAGAACCTCTTTCTTTTTTCTTTTTTCACTTACACTTTTTTGAAGCACTGCTATTCAGTTCCCCACTAAACACACCATCTTTACTTTTGTGGTATAGTAGTTGGGACTCCCACTGACTTGGCTATATCACCTGCCAGGTCAGCAGAGGTTTCCTTAGAACCTTGATCTATACAAGAGATTCCAGATGATGAAGGGCGGTCTCGATGGTGGACTGATGGGAACTCGTTTCAAGTGTTAACTTTTCCCTTTTCTGTTGTCTATTTGGGTACATATTTGGTTTGGTTTTTATCCAGACTCACTGCTAATTGTTGTTGGTGTCATTTAGAGTCAGTGGGTTTAGCAGTTAGGGTCTTGAAACATTCCCCTGGGACCTTCCTTTGTGTTTAGTTGTGTTTGTGCACTCCAACACTAGGATAGACTACACAGAGTTAGGAAGATGAGTTCATATTGCTTAAATCTCCTGATTTTGAACAAGTTTGCTGTAAGTCACCATCGGCTTCTAGTGTGATCGGTCTCTTGGGATGTGCTTCTAATTGAATGTTACAACCTGGGGCCCACCAATATATGTGTGAGCATTGCTACCTTACAGGGTGCAGTCAAATGTTAGAAAAGAAAATTAGATAAAACTTCTACCATCATTTTGACTTCTAAGTGTCAAAAATAAACCCTAGTTCCGCGGCGATAAAAGTACATGAACATGAGTCTTCATGTTCCAGTCCTGGTTTTTTTTTTGTTCCTAAACCACATGCTTTCTGGGACCTACACTAATGGTTCACTTAAATTAGCCCATTGGACTAGAAATCTTGATTAGAAAGGCATAGACTACATATGGAGCCCCTCAGCGACATGGAACCATCACTAACTCTCACCACCCCCTCCCCCCCCAAAAAAAATGAGTGGATCATCTGTGCTCGTTATTAATAGTTAACGTCGCGATTTTGAAACCTTTAGCAAGCGTACTATTCTACAGAATTCTGCGATGGATCGCACTCCGCTAGCCCCTCCTCCGGGTCGCCCCTAAGCACTCTGGTATTTGAAGTGCGTGTAGTTCGAAGAATAAAAGTCAAGTTCATAAGTGGTTCACCAAAGTTGGTGCGAGTAGGTACTCGTTGTTCCCAAAATCTCTAGACCCGAGACATGGCTCGGGTTTCGAGATAGTTTCCCTCATCAGTAGAGAACAATTATGGGGTGGATGAGAAGGCCGCCAAGTAACCGTCACAGGCCTCGATGCCTCTCTGGCTCGCAGGGCGTATCCAGAAGCTCGTCAGCTTGGCGCTCAAGGGAGCGATAAGTAGAATTCTGCAATGGATCGCACTCCGCTAGCCCCTCCTCCGGGTCGCCCCTAAGCACTCTGGTATTTGAAGTGCGTGTAGTTCGAATAATAAAAGTCAAGTTCATAAGTGGTTCACCAAAGTTGGTGCGAGTAGGTACTAGTTGTTCCCAAAATCTCTAGACCCAAGACATGGCTCGGGTTTCGGGATAGTTTCCCTCATCAGTAGAGAGCAAGTATGGGGTGGATGAGAAGGCCGCCAAGTAACCGTCACAGGCCTCGATGCCTCTCTGGCTCGCAGGGCGTCTCCAGAAGCTCGTCAGCTTGGCGCTCAAGGGAGCGATAAGTAGAATTCTGCAATGGATCGCACTCCGCTAGCCCCTCCTCCGGGTCGCCCCTAAGCACTCTGGTATTTGAAGTGCGTGTAGTTCGAAGAATAAAAGTCAAGTTCATAAGTGGTTCACCAAAGTTGGTGCGAGTAGGTACTCGTTGTTCCCAAAATCTCTAGACCCAAGACATGGCTCGGGTTTCGGGATAGTTTCCCTCATCAGTAGAGAACAAGTATGGGGTGGATGAGAAGGCCGCCAAGTAACCGTCACAGGCCTCGATGCCTCTCTGGCTCGCAGGGCGTCTCCAGAAGCTCGTCAGCTTGGCGCTCAAGGGAGCGATAAGTAGAATTCTGCAATGGATTGCACTCCGCTAGCCCCTCCTCCGGGTCGCCCCTAAGCACTCTGGTATTTGAAGTGCGTGTAGTTCGAAGAATAAAAGTCAAGTTCATAAGTAGTTCACCAAAGTTGGTGCGAGTAGGTACTCGTTGTTCCCAAAATCTCTAGACCCAAGACATGGCTCGGGTTTCGGGATAATTTCCCTCATCAGTAGAGAACAAGTATGGGGTGGATGAGAAGGCCGCCAAGTAACCGTCACAGGCCTCGATGCCTCTCTGGCTCGCAGGGCGTCTCCAGAAGCTCGTCAGCTTGGCGCTCAAGGGAGCGATAAGTAGAATTCTGCAATGGATCGCACTCCGCTAGCCCCTCCTCCGGGTCGCCCCTAAGCACTCTGGTATTTGAAGTGCGTGTAGTTCGAAGAATAAAAGTCAAGTTCATAAGTGGTTCACCAAAGTTGGTGCGAGTAGGTACTCGTTGTTCCCAAAATCTCTAGACCCAAGACATGGCTCGGGTTTCGGGATAGTTTCGATTCTTTTGAGAAGCGCACCCGCTTTCAAGAAAACTACATTGACCATGATGCTCTTGGGGTATACACGCTGGAATGGTGAGTAGCGTGCGACCTACGGACCCCTTATTTAACACGGCTCCCTTGAGCCTTTCAGCTGACGAGCTGAGGTAACGCCCTACGCGCCTGGAGAGGTACCATACCTGAGAACACTTTGGCAGCCTGCACAGCAACCCCTGAAAACCGCCCTACACTCTGCTGATGAAGGACAATAATCCTGAAACACCGGTGTCCAGAGTTGGCCTGCAACCTTGCAATTACACTTCGATTCTTTTGAGAAGCGCACCCGCTTTCAAGAAAACTACATTGACCATGATGCTCTTGGGGTATACACGCTGGAATGGTGAGTAGCGTGCGACCTACGGACCCCTTATTTAACACGGCTCCCTTGAGCCTTTCAGCTGACGAGCTGAGGTAACGCCCTACGCGCCTGGAGAGGTACCATACCTGAGAACACTTTGGCAGCCTGCACAGCAACCCCTGAAAACCGCCCTACACTCTGCTGATGAAGGACAATAATCCTGAAACACCGGTGTCCAGAGTTGGCCTGCAACCTTGCAATTACACTTTGATTCTTTTGAGAAGCGCACCCGCTTTCAAGAAAACAACATTGACCATGATGCTCTTGGGGTATACACGCTGGAATGGTGAGTAGCGTGCGACCTACGGACCCCTTATTTAACACGGCTCCCTTGAGCCTTTCAGCTGACGAGCTGAGGTAACGCCCTACGCGCCTGGAGAGGTACCATACCTGAGAACACTTTGGCAGCCTGCACAGCAACCCCTGAAAACCGCCCTACACTCTGCTGATGAAGGACAATAATCCTGGAACACCGGTGTCCAGAGCTGGCCTGCAACCTTGCAATTACACTTCGATTCTTTTGAGAAGCGCACCCGCTTTCAAGAAAACTACATTGACCATGATGCTCTTGGGGTATACACGCTGGAATGGTGAGTAGCATGCGACCTACGGACCCCTTATTTAACACGGCTCCCTTGAGCCTTTCAGCTGACGAGCTGAGGTAACGCCCTACGCGCCTGGAGAGGTACCATACCTGAGAACACTTTGGCAGCCTGCACAGCAACCCCTGAAAACCGCCCTACACTCTGCTGATGAAGGACAATAATCCCGAAACACCGGTGTCCAGAGTTGGCCTGCAACCTTGCAATTACACTTCGATTCTTTTGAGAAGCGCACCCGCTTTCAAGAAAACTACATTGACCATGATGCTCTTGGGGTATACACGCTGGAATGGTGAGTAGCGTGCGACCTACGGACCCCTTATTTAACACGGCTCCCTTGAGCCTTTCAGCTGACGAGCTGAGGTAACGCCCTACGCGCCTGGAGAGGTACCATACCTGAGAACACTTTGGCAGCCTGCACAGCAACCCCTGAAAACCGCCCTACACTCTGCTGATGAAGGACAATAATCCTGAAACACCGGTGTCCAGAGTTGGCCTGCAACCTTGCAATTACACTTCGATTCTTTTGAGAAGCGCACCCGCTTTCAAGAAAACTACATTGACCATGATGCTCTTGGGGTATACACGTTGGAATGGTGAGTAGCGTGAAACCTACGGACCCCGTACTATTCTACAGAGGCCACGAGTGTGTGCACTTCCAATGGCTTGATGTAGGCATAGGAATCCCAGATTGCTTCCCATCAAAAACGAAAGGTCCTTCTCGTTTATCAAACAAGTGCATTCTGGGAGTTGCAGTCTTCCTTTGCTTCAGTGGAATTAATTCAGCTTAACACACCTGACACCAATAACTCGTGACAGGAAAACCCCGCACGGAAAACTTGTGGCCCTTCGGACGAGGAGTCATCTGAGATTTTTTTTTTTTTTTAAATAAGAAGGACTATGGGAAAATCATAATGTTTGGTGATAAGTGAGGAATTCCTTCTTTCTGCGAGAGCGGGCACGCCTGCGGCACTAATTATTAAAACTCGGCAGAAGAGTGTCCATTTACTCTTCACAGACAGACGTGCCTCCCCGGGGCACTAACTGTATGCAAATGCCCATTGTAGGTATCACACCAGGAAGTAGAGCTCAGAAAATATCCAGCGCAGCTCAAGCAACTTCCTCAAAGTGACCGGTGGCAGCAGAAACCCAGCTCGGACTGGCGCGCCGCATTCTCTGCTTTGGTGTGTTTTCTGGTTTTTGTGCCGCTACTTTTCAAGCCCGGAGGTCTCCCGTCGTACGAAAGTCTTTTTTCCTGGGCTCTGCTGGAGGGAGAAGAGCCGGCCACTGGGTCTCTTTGGGTCTTGGAGTGTAACCCCGCAACCAGTCTTCAGACTTCTCAGAGCAGCTGAAACAGTAAGTGTTTGTTTGCCGTTGTGTTTTCATAAACTATGGCTGAGCGGAGAAAGCAAAGACCGGAGAGTGAGCGCCCTCCTCAAATAACTTACTAGTATTAATGCTCCTTGTTGTCTGGACGTATGTCGTCTGCCGGGCTGTATGCTTGTGTTGGTCAGGTGTATATGTCGGCCGGTTGTGTATTTGTCTTCAGGGTGTGTATGCTTGTGTCTACCAGTACCAGGCTGTATGCGTCCACGGTCCAACGCACAAGGACAGCCGCTGAGGGAATCGCACTATGACCGGTTTTACGGTTCTAGAGGTGAGCTCAGATTTGGTGTTTCACGAGCCGCCTTTCGCCGGTGTTGTTCGGCAGCGCCCTGCCCTCTGCCCGGGGCTGGCTCTGTGCTCCGGGTCTGCAGCTCGCGCCCGGTCTGATCACGCTCATTGCAGCTGGGAGGGCGCGCGCGCACCGCCCCGGCCACAGGCGCACAGCGAGCCCTTTCATTCACGGCAGCTCGACTGACTGTCAATACCGGGCCGGGCTAGACGCCGAGCGCAGGCAGGTGCATCAGGGGGCGAGGGATGACAGCACGCAGCGCTTGAGAGCGGCCGCGCGCGCGAGGCATCCTCTCGCAGAGGAGTGCAGGGACCGCCACCGCTCCTGGGTCTGTAAGTAAGCATTCTACCCAGTTGCATTTTGGTACTTGCAGTCTTCAATTTATTGTGGTCAACAACGGACTCCAAGTCCTCGAGTGTAAAGTAGAAACCTGGACTGCGCTTCCCGAGCAAGGACTTCCGAAACCCGAGAGGCAGTCACACCTTAGCCTGGGGCAGTAGGGAACACCA
This sequence comes from Lissotriton helveticus, assembly GCF_964261635.1. Taxonomy (NCBI): domain Eukaryota; kingdom Metazoa; phylum Chordata; class Amphibia; order Caudata; family Salamandridae; genus Lissotriton; species Lissotriton helveticus. The sequence continues at coordinate 652,728,224 of NC_136063.1, read as the reverse complement.
GCCCTTGACGTGTAGAGGAGATGGCAAACGGTAGCCAGTATACGTAAATGTCTCCTGTGAAATCTGACACTCCACACCAGTTGTTTCACCCGAGGCTCCGCCAGAATCCCACATTTTCACGAGCGTTGAGGTGGAGAGAGGCGCGGTGTAGGTCGTGTTTAACTTGCCACTTGGACCCGCATTTCTCGGCACCTGTGAAGTCGAGCTCAGAGTTCTCTTTTGTATGTGTCATGCCCTGCACCTGCTTCCAAATCTGTCTGGCTTCCGCTTTATTATGTATTCCTTAAATTTGTGGCACCTGCACACTTTTTTTTACTAAGCGTCATGTGCAGGATATATTTTCCTAAATCCTTAAACGTTACAAAGTATGTTAACTGTGTGGTCTCAGATTGGAGTCGTAGTTCGCTCAGCCTTTCAACCGCCTTAAACTGAATGAATTGAGTGACCCGAGATGTCAACGTGAGTTCACTTTTCTGTCCTTAGACTTTGCTTTTATATATATGGGTGCATTCTGGGAGTTGTAGTCATAGTTCATTTTAATTGAGCCAACTGGACCTACCCACCAGATAACGTTATGTGAATTCAAAGTTCAAGAATGGAAAAGTGGTGTCCGGTGACACGGAGCCACCTGGTCACCCAAACAATAAACACCATTGAGTTTTGTAAAATAAATTTAAAAAAAATATATATACATACATTTATACATCCATACAAACATACACACACATATATGCATACATACAGTGTAAAAAAAGTCGCCTCAACGTTGAAGGTGCTAATAAACGGCTGTGTGCTCTCCTGCAGCCCAGTCAGTCCATGGCTGTCAAGTGTTTCCCTTTCTCTCTTCCTGGGTAGGACTATACAGCTCTCATTTCCGAATTCACCACCCCTGGGCTAGGAGTTGGTATTCTAAAGAAGGCAAAGTTGCCTGGGGTTCAAATGTATGTGTTTAACCGGTGGATTCTGGTTTGTCATATGTGAACAACAGTGTCTGTGAGTCCAGGTGTTTGTGAGGAACAGGACGTGGTGACAGAATTCCCCCTAATATGATGCTTACCTCAGGGGGCATAAGTTCAGCCAATCCTATTGTGCAGGATTCCCAGAAGGAGCGCCAAGGTCCTTCTGGGGGTGTTCAGCTCTTTGGTGTTGACAGTGGCGTTTTTTTCATAGTAATATTGTTCCAAATTTTTTTTTGAATAGTGAGAGAACTGTTTTTCCAGTTAAAGTATAGTTAGCGTTTTTTTTACATGTTGAGGCTTGTGTGTGTATCTATGTAACTGATTTCTTGTGTGCTTTTTAAATGTTTGCGATGCATTTCTTCAGTTGGAAACCATGGCATTTTCGCGTTTACCCTGTTTAATGGTTCCGTCGGTAACCCACGGGCTGTCTCTGAAGTGAGAGCAGCTACGGGGCGAGGTCCTTTCACTTCGATGCACTCTCTTTCTCTCCCTCTCACAACACTGACCGCAGCCACAGCGCTGGGGCAACCAGCTATGCTCTGATAGCAAACAAAACAAACAACAAACACTGGGTCAAACCAACAAATGCCACACCTAGCTGACGTGAGTCAAAACAAAGCAACAAAGACTACTTAAAAAAACTTGGAACACATTTTAGACGAACTTCTGCTCTCAGTAGTGTGGGAGCAAACGGAAGGTACCCCAAAACTGGGAAACCCCTAAATACACCTCAATAAGATTTCCAAAAAATATACTGGCTCGGAGACAGTGTTCAACCTTAGTTTTATGAGGTAATATATCCCTGTGTTAAAGCACTTCCCAATATATCAAAATAAAGCAAAATTCACATAATTTGCCTGGATCCAAGATCGCGGGGATAGGGCGGGTTCCTGGCATTGCCCATGAGTGTGTTCAAACCAATAAATGTGTGGTTTTCAATGATCCCTTAAGATCCCATGAAACCTAAGGGGCCTGATCCTAAAGGGTATTAGGTCAAATATTTAGGTACAGAGTATCTCTGCAATTCACAAGCTGCACATCTCTTTTTTTTCACACAATTTTGGTGGTTGCTAAATGTGGGCACACTTCTCCAATTGAGTCTAAGTCCCATTCATTTGTAGATTAGAGTATTAGGGTTCTGATTAATTACCGTAAATCATTTGACTAAATAAAGGGCAAGAAACATGTTGACCAGTTATAGAGAATAAGAAGAAACATTACCTTCCTTTATATTCCACTCTGTTTTTATTCATTAACAAGGACCTCCAAAATAATAAATAATTATGGTAGGGTTCATCATTTAATTTTATTTCCAGTTTCCTCGCCAATGTACACGTTTATAAAAAGCCTTTCACCTTCAAGAAACCTTCATTAATGATCAAACAAGTAAAAGAACACTGGCAAAGAGCCCCTTTCAGGGGACGGTTGGGCATTGCAGCGTCTGCCCAACGAGGAGCTGTCTGACGATTAAGCATGCCACCCTTGTTGGTGGATGAGGGCTCTTGTTCAGAAATGTAAATATTTTCAGAGTCCTGTATTGCGCCTAGGTACACTAGTGGTGTTTACATGGGGCATAATTAGGACCAGCATATTCTGCATTTTTTTTTATAGTATTGGGAGTGTGTCTGCTGGACCTTCATTACTCCCTGTCCCTCCAATTGTCTATTATAATGTAATGGTTTTAGTGCCCGGCTAATACTCAGCTTTGCTGTTTGCAGTGGCAGCCCCCTCAGTCTTTTACGGATGATACAACGTGATACCTGGTGAGGTTGAGTGCCCAAGTTCAGGGCTTTATATGTTCTCCAGTAGATCACAATTTACATTTTGGCTTGGATAACATGCCAATGCGCCTCCTTTAGCATTAGTGAGATGTACTCAGATTTTCTTTTTTGTGGATATGAGTCTAGCCATAGCATGAAAGATTACTTTGATCAGCGTTAGCGATTTCTGGGAAGTGCAAGGTACGTTTGTATTGTCAGAGCCCAAAAGTGGGATGAGCACCTGTTTCCAGCTCATTTTGCTGTTGAAAGATGCTTAATTTTCTTCAGAGTATAGAAAAACCTGCTAGAGTGAGCAAATTTGTAGATGTGCGGTTTTAATGATGGCATGATTTCAGTGCTTTGTGTAGACAGGGATTTCACAAACGATTAAAACGATGGATGGGAATAGCTCGTATTCATTCAGGAGAGCAGTGTGATATTCATGTATATTGCTGGGATAACACGCTCCATCCATCATCTCCTTGTGTTTGCTTTGTTTGCTCTAAGTTGGCAGGGTATGCCCAGACGTGGGTCCCTTGCTCACTTTGCCACTGGATTCAAGCTAGCCTGGCTGATGAAGGGTGTTACCCAGAAACCAGTCCCAGGATGCTTGTTTCTGGTTCAGGGAAGACCTGGTTTGGCAGTTTGGGCTGGACTGTTCCCATGAGGCACAGGGTCAAGACTGATTTGCTTATAGCTGGGTCTGAACTGAGGTGGTGAAGTGAGCTAAAGAATGATGATGGATTCAACCCAGATCTGTGACTGGGGGTGAATGTCTGAAAAGTTTCAGGGCTCCGTCCATCATCTCCTTGTGTTTGCTTTGTTCACCCTAAGTTGGCAGGGGATGCCAAGATGTGGGTCCCTTGCTCCCTTTGCCACTGGATTCAAGCTAGCCTGGGTGATGAAGGGTGTTACCCAGAAACCGGTCTCAGGATGCTTGTTTCCAGTTCAGGGAAGACCTGGCTTGGCAGTTCAGATTTGACTGTTCCAATGAGGCACAGGGTCAAGACTGATTTGCATTTAGCTGGGTCTGAACTGAGGTGGTGAAGTGAGCTAAAGAATGATGATGGATTCAACCCAGATCTGTGACTGAGGGTGAGTGTCTGAAAAATGTCAGCACTCCCTCCATCATCTCCTTGTGTTTGTATTGATGGGTTAACCACATCTATGTTGAGAATTTGTTTGCTGTCTTTTACAAATCATCTAATACAACTTTGTCCTTTGTGTAAACAGCAAAGTGATTGGAAACAATTGGTGCAATGTGCTATTTAAATTTGTTACTACTTCGCTCATTAAATTCCTCATTACCACATTTATGTACTTTGTTTTGAATACTGATGTTACTGATTGTTTTATGGTTCAGCCTACAATCCATGGATCAGGGCATTAGATTTGACAGTGGGGGCCCAGCCAGTTGTTAGAGATATGAAATTTGAGCATAAGTAACTGATTCAACCCCTTTCAAGTAGGCTTCGGCCAGGCTAAAGTCCCACCCCTATCTTCCAGCCACCACTGACCATGTCGCTTCCTGTGTGGCCTCAGGGCAACTCAAATGCTTGATGTCCCTAATGCCATGTGAGAGAAGGTGTGAACGCACAATTTGCCAAAAGGAGAAATGATGTGAAGGGGAAGTGCCCAATTTCTCACAGAAAACTGCCAGGTGCACGTTGATATTACAAATAGGATCATGATTTTGGCTCTAAAATCAAACAATGCCTTTAAATACAAGGAAGGAATTTGGCCCACGTATCCATTAAGTCTTGATGCAACTACAGGGGTTACAAACTGCCCACAGACTGCAGATCAAATCTAATATTCCACTTGCTTATGAGATTCTGGGGTGTATAGATGCTTGCAAGCGTATCCAGAATTTTGCACGAGAGCCAAACTGTTCTTTTAGCACTGTATAAGAATTCTAGGCGCCTTACTGGGAACGCTCCCAAAAAGAAGGTCCTGGCAGCAGGCCTAGAGTCACCTTTGGGATTCACTGACTCCAAAGATGAGTCTTCATTTGGTATTAGCAAGCCCCACTTTGGGAAGAATGTGAGCATCTTCTTTGGCTAGGTTTGTAGTTCTTCTCATGTGTTGCGTGGAGTTGGAAAACTGCCTCTCTCTGCCAGAGTTGCAGACCAAGTAAGTTCAAATTCCCAAAGTTTCCAATACCCTCAATGAATAGTCAAATAACTAGAATTAAAATCTTTCAAAGCACCAGCCTCTCCCATCACTGTTTGCTTGAGGCTTTCTGGGTTGCTTGAAGGTGAGAAATCCCCAAGTTACCTGCCAGTTGTGCCTTCTAGGATTTGTCAGACACCCTTCTCCAGTGTGATGGTGTGGAGGAACAAGATGCACCTGAGCCTCAGCCACACTTTCACCCCAAAATGTTCATACGCATGTCTAGCTGACCCACGCACGTAGCGAGCTAACACATCCAGCTTCTGTGAATCGTGAGTGGGCATCCTCCCACAGGCGCACTGCTCCACCTAAATCAACCCTCTTCTGAGGAGCTCACTGAAGGAAGAGTGTGGAGTTGAGTCCTCCTCTATTTCATTAGATATTACATTTGCTAGTGGGACTGCTTCTGGATTTTCTTTTTTGCCTCCTTTTGGGGTCTATGCCCTATGCATTCTGCTCGGTGTGGCACTCTCCTCCTCCGCATATCCAGCTTCCATGCACAGCGAGTTTGACTTCCTTGACGGGGAAGCCTGCTTTGCTCTTAAAGTTCATTGAGCAACTAAAAGCCACAGTATATTAGTTCACTAAAGAAAACCTTCCTGTGTACCACACATTACGTTTACATTGGACTGCCACCGTGATTTGGTTCTAGTCAATATTTTACTTCCTTTTTTTCTCACTTGCATCCCAAATTGTATGTTATTATTTTTGTTTAGCTTATTTTGTTGGAAGACCAGTTCGCTATGTACAATTCTTGTTACTGCAAGTTTGCTTTTTTTATGTAGCGTGACTGGCTTGTATTTCTGGGTATGCACCTGGTATTCACGCACTTTTATTTCTTTGTGTCTCTTTATTTAGCTGGCCAACGTGTTTTTGTAGGGAATATGTTGTGCTGGGTCAGCTACCAACATTCTTACCCCTGGGGAATCTAAGGAAGATATTGTTCTCCTTGTGCATGTGCTCGATCTAAGCCTAGGCCTTGTGCGAAACTCCCCCGCTGCCTCACAGGAGCTCTCCGATACAAAAGCTCTCAGAACCCGGGACATGTTTGCTGGTTCCCACTCTCCCTCCTAGGGTTGCAGGATATGCCCCATCACCCTGGCTTCCATGATGCCTCAAATAATAAACCCTCCCAATTCTGTGGAACACTCCGGCCGCCATCTTGGCCTGCGTAGCAGATTTCTACATTCCTTAGGGCTTGCTCACAGTACTAGTTCAATGATGGCTGTTCACTGTGTTCATCCCCCGTTTCTCGAGGATACAATTAGCTGCCAGAAGCCTGTAATCTTCAAGTGTAACGTGCCAATTTCTGTGCAGCACTCCGTGCCCTGGAACTCTGGTCGTTGCTGTAACCTAGCTGAATGTTGGTATGAGTCACAGATAAAGGCTATTCCAGTCCGATTGCCAAACGAAGTTAAGGAATTCCCTCGTCCCCTGGGGGACCTGGCTGCTTCCAACATCACTCACAAGCTTGGCCGCTGGGTACCACCTGGGAATTCCGCACAACCTAGCTCCTGTCTCACTGCTTCTCTCCAGTGAGCATCTTTCTTTGGCTTTGTCATGCAGGATGTGATGAGGGGGTGCACGTACGCATCACGCCCTAAGTTCTTCTTGCCAGCAGGCAGCCTTCCTCCTTTTCCTGGAACTACCGAAGAGCCAGGCCTACAGGATGACACGCTCACAATAGTTTACCTGTGTACACCTTTATCCATATAACATTCACAAGCAGAGATGTCCGGATATTTTTGCTGTGCACTGTAAAAATATACAAAATGGAAAATCCAACAGACAAAATATAAACAAATATAATACAAACTTTGGAGAAATTAATGATAGTAAAAACATTAAAAAAATTCTGGTTGAAGCAATCCACACGAGGAAATCAAAAGGCAGGACAGTTGAATTTAATTTCGTTTTTAGGTTCACCGTAGTGAAGGCGCAGGAACCACGAGAACCACCACCTGCACCCTCCCCTGCGGTACAGCAGGCTTCAGATCCTCTTTTCTAACCAGGAAAGGCAAATGGTTCATCTTCTGTTGAATGGCGCCCTGTTTATCGCCAGGTTGTACTTGTATTTCTGCAAAAGGAAACAATTGGCTCGAGAAGTATGTTTGCTGATTTATTAAACCATTTTAAGATCTGCCCCACAGTGGTGATGCTTATGGGACAACCCCATTTCAAGAGGGTAACGAAGGTAGGAACAACAGAACACCAGCGCTGGCCAAGAAGGAGCCTTCGCCAGAAGATTCGAATACACACACCTGTCACGGCTCACCTACGCGCCATGGCTGTAAAGATGCCACAGTATATATCTGTGTGCGGTCTTTGCTTTTGGTGGTCATCGCCCTGACATAGAATGACCAACCCGAAGCCCTTTCCATGCCTGCTAACCTGAAGAACAATCTCACTATGTGAGGAGTGGAGGGGCTTGGTGCCAAGAACTACCTTTGAGGCACTTTTGAGCCCCACGCTGCCCCCAAGCCCACCCCTATACAAAAAAAAGAAGCTTGCTGAAGTTGGTGCCTGTGCCCTGGGGTGTTTTCACCCGCTTAATGGTCGTCGGCAGTTCAAAGCCTCGGAAACGCCACGATTTCCAGTGGTTTTCAGCTCGTTTTCTGTGCCACTCTGTGATGTCTGCTCCCCACCAGGAGACTGTATGCCGGGAGCCGATACCATGTGTCACACGGTGCATCATGTGAGTTGGCAGGTATGCCTTACTAAGATGGAAAGTTGCCTGCTGGGTCTTAGTAGGGTTTGAGCTGTCTTGGTGACCCAGGGCTTATTTGGGATGAAAAAAGTGGGGGGTGGGCTGTGCAATGGGACAGGAAGGGTCCTTAGAAGGAACGTGTAATTAGGAATCCATTCCAAGGGCCATGGCCTATAGCATTAAGGGTGTGGCTTAGTGTAAAGTAAAGCCCTGTGCTTCCCGTAATTCGAGCAAACCAGAATTTTTGCGTTTCTCTGTGAGATTTCATCAGACATATCACACAGTAACAGACTTACACCTAAAACAAGCCAAACCTGTTGGCTTTACCAATGGTTGTTACAAATATCAGATAAATGAGTGACAACAGTGATTTTGTTGTGAACACCTAGAATTGAAAATATTTCAATATTGAAAATATGAGAGAATTCAAGATTAGAATGCGTGGTAGTCTTTGCAGTATTTCAACCATGCCCGTTTTTGCGGCCACACCATTTACCTCTATAGTCTCTCTGTTAGACCCCTATACCCAGGTCTTTAATTGAGCCGGGTCCCTGTGTCTCTCAGACCAGGTAGTAATTAGAAACAGACCTTGAAACGGGTCCCTCTAGGGTCCCAATATGATCCTATGATCATGAATGTGTTTGAGTAAATATAATGACACTGGTCCCCAAAATGTGTCTGAGTGCTGAGCATCAATGCTGGATAAGTACATCCATTTCAGACACTTAAAGGCTCCCCAGTCGTTTTTTTTATAAAGTGATTTGTAATAGTCGTATCCTTGTACTATGAATGATCAGTTTGATGGAACCGATGGAGCACAAAGCGGCATTATGTGATAGTCACATTTGTGATTCCACAAATAATTTTCTAAAACAGATTGTGTTGCTTGTTGAAGCATCATCACTACAAATAAACTTTGTTGCACAGGCACATACAGCGATGAGCTGTTTTTCAGTGAATGAAAGCACTGCTTCTCAGTGCTACACTGTTATTTTTCATAATCGTTGGCAAACGTAGTTTCACTTTTACTGTAGCATTGCAAATCCTGTCCTTGGAGAACTCAATGTGCACTCTTGTGAGTGGATTATGTTCCTAGTACTGACATTTTTGCAGGAGGGTTGCAGCAATGCTGCTTCTATACCTTTAATTACTAATGACAAGTATGATTATGGCAGACCAGCACTGGCAAAGTCAATAGGTTTTTGCTCTAAAAGGCCAGGCTCCTGGATTTCCCAATGCTTTTTTTCCAACCCCATGCACACACATGGCTGGCAATGTTGGAATGAGTTTTCCATGAAAGATAACCCAGTCCAAGATGGCTGCCAATGTGCACAAATTTCTTACAACATGCTTGTATATGTGTGATGAGACTGCTGTTCATATTTAATGTACTGATCAAATGTGGTAGATGGCCATGCTAGACCTGTACATTTTAAAAAGTCAAACTAAAAAGGAGCAAGTGGTCTGACAGCACTGTGCAGCTGCCGTGCCCTTGACACATTTTCTGTATATGAGATCTAAAGCTAGTCCCTATGTCAATCGAGATCCCATGTACTGTCAGTGAGGTGATATAGCATATCCATTTTTAGTGAAGTAACCATGACATTAACCAATAGAATCCACAATGAAATCACTGACTCGGCCTTCACTTCAAGTTGTGCAGCTTCCTAAAGCCGCTAGTGCATGATTTTCATAATTCTTAATTTTGCATTTTAGCTTAGTAAGTTATGACAATAGGCATATGTGCCCAGATGCAAGTTGGGAGGCTTGTCAAGGTTACTCTCTGAAGATCCCATTGTGTCCTAACTTCCCCGTCAGAACATCCTTTGTGCAGATGTTGCATTGTTGTCCAGTGCTGCTGAAAACCGAAGCACTACTCTGCACATCTTAATGTGGACTTGTGAGAACTAATTTAAAGTGGGCATTGTAAGCCATCTCCTCCTAAATATATCTTGGTTTTGACTGAGGCAGCCATCTTTCGCTCTATACCCCTGTATCCAGCACAACCTCCCACCACACTTCTATGAAGTCTGCCATGTGACAATCTTGTGTGCGTGTTTTTTTTTCTTTTCTTGGAGTACTTACCTTTTAAGCCTGCGCTGAGGTCTAGTCCTGGCCCTACACAATACTTTGGGTGATGACAACCTGGTCTTGGGTAAAACTAAGGTTTTTGCCTAATGTTCCTGGGCCTGTTGCAAGAGTTGACCCTTGTCATACAGAGTTTGTTCAGATCATGATAACTCATGCTAAGTAGTTTCACTAATTCCTGGATGGCTGCCAAATTCTTGTAGCAGAGATTTACAGGGCTCTTTTATTATCCTCTGTAGTGCTCTACCTTCGGGGTTTTGCTCTCATGGGCTTTGTTAATCACGTGATGAGATTGCTCAGACTAAGATATTGCTTACAATACTCACCATTGAGAAGCATGCCGAGTAGATTGTGGCTGCAGTGCGTTTTTTTTCTAGATCTTTGTGGTAGTTGACAATTGAGAGGAGATATAACTGGTTGAACTTGAATGCCTCCTAACCGAAGGTGTTCCTAGTTGGCACAGAGTCAAAACGAAAATCTCTGAACACACAAAACGAATTTACCATGCAGTGCCGTGTCACTTAGTATAAAAGGGTAGGACAGAGTTTGAACCGTATCTAGTAGAGCTCTTAGAATCAAAGTTACATTTTACTGCACTTTTTCATTCATCCTTTTATTTTCAATCTTCCTTACATTTATTTATTCATGGCAAAGCGGCTTGGGAGAGGAACTCGCCGAAATACAACACCTTACACTTGTTGCCTAAGCATGAAAAAATATACCAGCCTGAGCTTTGGGCAAGGATCTAAGAATGTTGAAAATGCAAAATAATATTGACGTTGTTGCAGGGCAGCGATTTTGGACTCTTTCATTAAAACAGTATTCAAGAAGGAAAGTGGGGAAATCAAACTGGGATTACATAGAACTAGACCATATATCGTGTTGCCTCCTCCAGCGCATGGCCTGTCTAATACAGATGGCGTTGGCCTCACTTGCTCTGTAAATGTAGCACACTCTTGTCTGTAAAGGATGTATATTTTCCACTTGTTGTGTAACTGTCTGAATAAGGGACCAATGAGGGATTAAAGACCTCTAACGTACCCTATAAAGGGTTGGTAGACTGTTAATTTGATACCCTGATTCCTGTAGTCACTGCACCCTGAAGATCAACCAGACGGCGGGGCTGGGGGTCAGTGTTAGTAGTGTGATGTTTGAAGTGGTGGTCTGATATCCGAAGCAGCTGTCGGTGACTTTTTGATGCTCCTATCTCCAGACCCCATTTTACTCTTTGCTGACAAACCAGACAGCCAATGCATGTCTCAACAAGAGCATGCCGGCGCACCATGACCTTGTCAAGTGCAAAACATGCCAAGGCTATCAAAATCCAGCTGGAGTTCAAAGAGCGAAGGCTCATCCTTACAATCAGTTGATCTGCATCTACCATAACTACAAGCAGGAAGAGAGGAACTTTCTCTTTCTACAAAACTGGTTAAAAAGTTAAGTCTAATATCCAACCGCGGCCCATGCAGGTAAGGGCGGTGGGGCCCGGTGGGGGGGGGGGGATTTCGACATTCGGCCACAAGGGAAAATTAATTATTTATTTAATTTTCCCTCGCGGTCATATGTTAAAATCCCCACCACCCCCCAGCTCTTACCTGCACGGGCCGAGCCTGCTAATATCGTAATTAAAAGTGTGAGTACCTGCTATGCTTTTCTGTCGAAATCCTACTCATAAAAATGACACTGTTCAACCTCTTGCAATCCTTGGATCATAAAAGGAAAGATTGTGAAAAATGTTCTGATCTAAAATGAACTTCGTGGGGTTAAGTGACTGTCCTAAAAATTAGCATACTACCCAATTAAGCTAAATAGCTTACGTATTGTTAGAAAGGCATGTTGTCTACATTTACGGAGCCTTTGGTGGATTTATTTGGGTTCCTAAAAAGAAGGCCAGGGTCTCATGAAAGTTCTTATTAATTTTCATCAACCAATTTTCTGATTGGCTTCGAGGAGGAAAGAACACGACTTATTATTGGAGAGACGTAGGTCCAATTTATAAATATGTAATATTTGTTCAATATAACTTTGAATAGCAACACATTCGACCTTGGAGCAACCGATGCAATTGTCTTGGCAATTAGAATGTGGGAAGTGACTGCATCAATGGTGGGGCAGCCTATAGATGTTTATGGATCAAAAATGTAATGTTGCAACTCTACATTTCAACATAAACATATGCTCCTACGGAATACCTGGATACCTTGAGGCATCAAATCTCCTCACCAAGTTTGGAAAATGGCATTGTACAGCTTTAACAACTTTTTAAACATTATAAACAAACTTAATGACCAAGAGAGTCCGATATGTCATTTTGAAACAAGTGATTGCAGACCTGATGCAGTTAGATTCTCCTTCAATATACCTGAATATAATTGACTCTGAATCTTGTAAATGTTTAGTATGCCTGTTTCTGTTAACATAGATCATTGCATCATTTCAATAACGTGCACGTCTTTACAAAACAGAGGGATGGACGGCTGTCCGAATAGAGAGTATCTCCGCACATATGGGTATAGTCTTAATATTACAAATTCAACATTTTGTTCATCATGAGACATTTCTTACTCTTGCAAAAATGCTCTTCAAAGTGTTGGGACTTGCTAAATTATACCACTTTGCCATCAAAGAAGATCCATATGGTGGGTCTGCAATTTGCCAATTGCCACTTTTGCGCATTTATTTTGGCTTTATTTGGAGGGCATATATGTTCTTGTGAGAAATGATGCACATAATCTAATCAGTCAATAGGAGATAAATTAGGGATTCTAGGACATTAATAGTGCTTAGCATGATGAACAGATCAACAGCAGTGTTTGACACGTTAACTTATTAGGACTGTTCTTTCAGTGGCAAATAAAAGTATTTTGATAGTTTAAAAAGCACAGGATCTCAGTCAGCAGATAGCTCAGTCTTGGACCTTTGCTCACATGGGGCTTAAATCAAATATTTCATAATAGCTACACTATAGCCCACGCTATAGTGTAGCTATTATGAAATATTTGATTTAATTTCATTGAAATGTTTTCCAATTAAGTAGTTCTGTCAATCACTATGTCCGTCTCCCTGCTTGTCTGTTGCCCCTTTGATTTCCCTTTGTCTGTTTGGATGATGGTTTACAAGTTGCATGTTTTTATTGATTCCTATTTAAGTCCAGGTAGAATTTAAACTTGGGATTTAAGCCTTAATAAACTATAGTCTTTGAGTCTTGTCAAATCCATCTTATAATTTGTGAATTATGGTTATTTTTTAATGTAAAATTAAATAAGTTATATTAATTAAAATGATGTTTTACAGTTATTATAAAACATGTTTTATACACCACCAGGCTTATCACTCTAAAATTGTATAAATGCAACACATAATAGAGATGCTTTTCTTGTTTTAGAAGTCATGAAAGTGAATGATTGTGGATGCTCAAGGGCTCCGTACTAATGTGGTTTGGTTTACTCTGTATTTGTGGTAATCTGTGAAGTAGACTAGGTCTTTGTGGTAGAGGGTGACTTGGTAGGAGCTTTGAGACTCTAACTTGTAGAGTATGGTGACCAACTGGCATGGATGCAAATTCAGGATGGTGAGTGTAAAAATTCAGGACAAAGTGTCGAAATGCAGGACAAACATTAGGGACAAAAGGTAAGTTTTGCAGACACATCAGAGGAGGTTGTGCAATAGTATATAAATAAGCCCATCCATATCCAAACATATTTTGCCATTTGCAAACCTATCCATCATGTATCTTTCCATCCATCATTTCACTCATCAATCCCTTCATCTACCCTTTCACTCATCTATCCATTATCCATCCATCCACCCTTTCACCCTATCCATCTGTACTCTCATCCATCCACTCTTCCACCTGTCCATCTATTCACTCATCCATCCAGCCAATTATCCTTTCACCCGTACAGCTATCCTTTCACTTACTCATCCATTCATCTCGTCACTCATCCTTCCACTCATGCACCCTTTCAGTCATCCTTCCATCCTCCCTTTCTCTCTCCATCGACCCTTTCACTTAGCCATCCTTCCATCCATCCATCCACCCACCCACCCATCTACTCATCCACTCATGAATCCATCCATTGGCCCTATCACTCATCCATCCATCCTTTCTCTCATTCATCCATCCATCCATCCTTTCTCTCATTCATCCTTTCACTCTTTCACTCATCTAGCCTTCCTTTTGTCCATCTACCCTCACTTTCACTCACTCTTCCATCCTTACATCCACCATTTCACTCATCCGTCCATCCATTCACCATTTCACTTATCAATTCATCAATCCATCATCATTTCACTCATCCATCCACCCACTCACTTGCCCATCATCCACCCTTTCACTCATCCATCGTTTCACTCATCTATCTACCCATCCACCCATACATTAATCTATTTACCTTTTCTCTCATCCATTCTCTCATTATCCATCCATTCACCCTTTCAATCATCCATTCATCCATTCACCCTTTCAATCATCCATTCGCCCTTTCAATCATCCATTCACTAATCCATCCAGCCATCCACTTATCCCTTCAAGTACTCACTCACCCACCTTTTCATATTAATTATGAGCTGAGCCTTTGTCTGCAGTGTTGCAGACAGAAGAGGCCCATCAAGAATTTCATCCGTGAGGTAGTTCCTAAAGCATAGGCAATCTGGAAAAGTCGAAGTCATGAGTCATGCATAATGCACATGGCCAAGCCATAAGGTGCTTTTTCCAGGGCTTTAAGTGGGGTGAAAAAAGCTGGCGAATATCTCCAAATGGGGTGTTGGGTGTAATAAAGGGTGTGGCTTAAAACACCTAAGCTAAACATCTGTGCTTAGTATAGTGTATCGCCCGTATTTTTCCTCTTCTGTCATTGTATCCAGATATATAATACAACAAGTAACGGTACACCTACAACAAGCCAGAACTATTGGCTTTGTCAATGGTTTTTAGTTGCTAGAAATAAAAAAGCAGCGACCATGGCTTCATTGAATATAATCTTGAAAATACATAATTTTTTAAATGGCGAGACTGTGAAAGAACTCTAGCCCCTTCTTTTTAACTTCTTTCACACCCTTCTTTTCATGAACTGGATTCAGTAGCAGCATTGGCGTGTTTGCACATTTATTCCATCTGACATTCTGCCCTGCCCTGGACCGAGGCAGAGGGAGGCCCCTCATGCTGTAACAGCCCTCACTGCCCATTGTCATTCTGTATGTGGCAATCATCGGCCGCATACAGAATAACAATGGGGGAGGTGGGGTTGCTCTTGTGCTCTGAGAAAGAGTGTAAGGCGGTCCCATCAGGGGAGCTAAGTCTTTGTGCAGGGAACAGTGATGTTCCCTGCAAGGCCCAAAATTACGGACAAAAGGCATCTGTAAAAGGGATCCTCACGGACAACGGACGTGAGATCCAAATTACGGACGGTCTGTGAAATTTACGGACGGTTGGTCACCCTATTGTAGAGGCTGTGATCCCAGTAGCACTCTCCCTGGGTGGGCAGGTAAAGCCCAATTCTTATAACTTTGGGCCTGATTTAGATATTGACGATGGGTTACTCCGTCACAACGTTGACGGCTCTGTCACAACGGTGATGGATATCCTGTCCGCCAAAAATAAATCCCATATGATATAATGGGATTTATATTTCGGTAGACGGAATATCCATCACAGTTGAGACAGAGTAACCCATCCGCCAACATCTAAGTCGGGCCATTAGTCTGTTGCTTGGCTCTGTGTTCAAATCTGGCTGGCTGTCCTATTTTCAGATTAAGCAACTGATATTATTGTGGGCCTATAGTTGACATCTGCTGTGTTTTTGAGGAGCAGTTGGTTATCACACACCGGTTTAGACCACTTATTTTACAGCAATCTGAATTCATAGACCTAGGGCGAGTCTTGGAATAAATTGTCCTATCCAGCAGAGGATACACACCACTAGTAGAGAGAGACCTTGATTGTGTTGTTTTTACATTTGTATTAAAAGTGCTACACCCAAAATATATTGATCAGAAAAACCCAGCATAAAGTATTTTTAAATATGTCTCACATGAAGGAAAGTTCAAAAATTGAGAACGTTTGGAAACTATAGACTCTACTCAGTGTTGGCTTACATTATTTTGATTACGTTTCTGTTGTTCTGTAAGGAAACAAATGTCCCCATATATGTTATTTTAAAGTGTATTAGTTGGCATGTTACTTGGATGTGGAAAGGAATAAATGCCTCTACACCAACAATCATTCGATCAACAGGACCAATGCATTGACATGCCCATTACCTCAATCTGACAGATTTACTATTCTAACTCCAGTCATGTCTGTTGTTTGAACACTAAATCCATGTTGAAGTCAGGAACAGTCAAACTAATGGTCATGTTTATGTAATGGGTCGGCCATTGTGAGAGATGTCTGTGATGAAGTACACTATGAAAAAATTCAAATGACTGCTGCTATTCTGTTAGTATGACAGGTGTGGGTCAATTCCAAACTGTTGTTTAAAAACTTGGATGAAGCCTGCTTACAAAATACAGAGAGATTAAAATATATTTTTGTAAATTCACCTTACGATGAATGACCGAACTTATGGGCGGGATGACAATAACGTGGGTGATCTTAAGAAGAGTCTACTTGCATGTTTAATATGCATCAGCTGAATGCCAATAATTTCTGAAAAGCAAAGATTAAATATTTATGCATGTGACTAGCATCACAGATTGTCCCTAAAATATATGAAGAAACATTAAAAATGGAGAGTTGATTTGCATTTTGTATAATGTCTGTTCAGAAGCTTGCGGAGGCAAGGAAAAGCATTGCAGCCTGCTTTGCTACGCCATGCCCACTTTGCACAGTAAAACATTAAAGAGACCAGACACATGTTGTAATATCATTGAATAAGACACAAAATACTTGTTTGAATGAGTACAGCTATAGATTTTTAATACTGCAAAAAGAGAGACCACACTTTACCAAAAACATTAATTTGAAATAGTCAGATGTTCCAATCAACTTCAGGCTTCACCCAGTTGCATGAAAGCGTTTGTGAATTTAGACTATTACACTGATAATACAGCCTTATGCTTTAGTAAACTGTGCTGCGTGCATCTTTAATTGGGCCTATGTGCCCTACTATAGTTAAAGCACTGCCCACAGAACAGCCGCAAACGTTTGCCTGCCCCCAGGATAGCACATTAGCATATTGCTGACACACCATATGTAGAAGCCTCTCCGTCTTTCATTTTGCAGGTGGCAATGATGCCTGCCTCTCAAAGGGGGACAGAGATTGACGTGAATGCAGATACAGTAAGTGACTGGATTTCTGGAGGTTCATGGGGCCTCCTTCTCCTCTTTCAAGAGGTGCCCTCGCACTACCTCCGTGTGGTCCACAGTCTGTGTGCTTCCAAACTGCTCTCTTACCTCCCCACCCACATGTGTAATATACCAGAAGCATTGGGGGTTTCCTCATTTGAATAGGGCCAGTCACTTCTGGAAGAACAGGCAGCTTCCTGAAAAGTTTCGTAATTTGATAAAACTCGTAACTCCCATTGGTGGCATTGACGTTTGCCCTTAGAGTGGCAAATGTCCTATGTTCTCATCAGGACATTGGAAGGGCACCTGCAAACGTATACATCATGGTTTAATAATGGGGCAATTAGGTCAATGAGTGTGGGAGACCCCACCCCAATGTGCTCTGAGGAAATATTGTCAAAACAATCATGGAAGCATATCATTGAGTGGTTAAGGCAGCGTACCATCACTGTCCCTCACATAGAAATGTCTGCAATTAGGCTTACCAAACAGTTATTGCTCAATGATAGCTGAATATTAGAGTTTAGAACAGTCTGGATATGTCTCCCAACTTGAATCCGAAATAGATTGACTAAATATTCAAAAAACATGTGGACTAGACTTCCAGTATGAGAGGAACCGGACCAGCATTGCTCAGAAAACGAGAGATTGACTTTGATAATGGAGTACAAGGTACTCTAGTGTACGGGAAATATAGTGTTAATGTGATGTTGTCACTTCCAGAAAGTAGACAGACTTTTTAAAAAAAAATATTCTTCCAAATTGAACAGGGAAACTAATCTTGAGATTTTCTTACCATTATAATTGGATGTTCTGTTTATCCTTACTAATATATCTACTTTTAAAAGTTATTCTATTAACATCACAGTAGCTTCATTAATGCAACCTTCTATTTCACATAGCAGCAGCCTGACCATCTGCTAGTGTGGCTCGAACAACAAATCTCCTAGTGGTTGGCACAATTACATCTCATGCTAGGCTATCCAGCAGCTGTAGAACTCGAAAGTACAGGTTTAAAAGATGAGATGAAAGCATTTTATGTGACATGCTGACTGACCCGCCCATATTATTAAATGTTCAGTTAGTGGATGCGACAGCAATTTATCATCAAAGCTTTATTTCGATATACAGAATATCATAAAAGCACTTAAAAATATAAAACCACAATTCATAAGCATTACATTTTTAAAAGTAAGTTACAATAAAACCATTCATATTTCAATAAATAATTTAAAAAACATATTAAACATTAGCAGCTTTGGGAGTATATAAAAAGAGTTAACTAAAACTAAGGTCATCTAGTTGGCTTCGATCTAATCAGCCAGGCCCAGCTCAGAAATTTGGCCACCCCACACACTAAGGTTGTACTAGTGTCAGCCTTGAGTATTCTGAGTGCAGAGGAATGATCCCTGGTTCCAAGCAATAAACACACTGGTTTGAGCCATTTCTGTCTGGGTTTTACATAGGCTGGGCATACAAAGAAGACATGAGGGATGTTTTCAGTGACGCCTTCACAGATTGGGCAGTCAGGTGAGGTTTGGTGTGGGGGCTTCCACTTACACGTATAATCACGGAGGGGGAGATTTCCCAGCCTAAACTGTATGAAAAGGGATCTGTCTCTTGGTTTCTTAATAAAATCCAGGTAAGGCTCCAAGCGGGGCTTTAATTTATGCTGTATAAACGCCTCAGTCAGCCTGCCTTGGTTTGGGTCCCTTAGTTCTTGATCATCAACCCAAATCCAGTAGGCTCGCTTAGTTTCAGCCTTGGATAAAGAGACCTCAGGCTCCCAATCAGTTGGCAAGCCAGATTCAAGCAAAAACATCTTTATATTGCGAATCCAGCTAATTTTATGAGCACCATAAAGATTCATAACTTCTTTCAAGCCATCTAAATACTTTAAGAGCTCAGGAGTCCACCATAGCCTAGCCCAGAATAGAAGAGGGCGTAACCTAGCTAGATCCTTAATGGAACGGCGACCCAGATCGCTCAATAATGGTTTGATGGGAGTACCCCTTGGAAGCAATACCAACTCCCTAAAGAACTTTTTCTCAGAGGTGGTCAGGGCGTCAACACAATCAAAGCCCCACAGCTCTGCGCCATAAAGGGCGCAGCCTACAGCTTTTGCAGCGTAAATATCCAAGGCAGGAGCGATGGGCTTAGAAATGGATGTACGATGTTCTCTCCCTAATGCTCCAACTACCCTTTTATGATTTAATACCATTTTATCAATGTGAGGCTGCCACTTTAGATTATGCGAGATTCTGATTCCCAAGTAATCGAATTCTTTTACGCGTTCCAGTGACACCCCATCGAGGGAGAGGGTGGATCTGGAAGACTTACTTGGGTTAAGATAAAGGAGTTTAGTTTTCGCGGTATTTATGACAAGGCCCCTGAGGTTACAAAACAGACAAAAGCGGTCCAACAACTTTTGCAGGCCTACGGGGGTTTTTGATACCAGCAGCGTATCGTCCGCAAAAAGGAGGGCGGGAACTTTGTCACCCACCAGGACCGGAGCATCAGCGTTTATTTCGAGCAAAAAAGAGACCACACCATTCACGAATAACTCGAAGAGTGTCGGGGCTAACACGCAGCCCTGGCGTACCCCTCGATTCACAGGTATCCTGTCCGTTTTTTGCTCTTTAGATCCCCATCTAATGCGGGCGTAGGTTCCGTCATGCATGCGTGCCAAAAGGTTCAGAATTGGTAGGGGAATCCCCATCTCCTCCAAGATCAGCCAAAGGCGGTCTCGGGGGACCAGGTCAAAGGCGATCTTTAAGTCAATAAATGCCAAATAAAGACCGCCTTTGCCAATGGTAACCACCTTCCAATAAAGGAGTAGCAGCCTAAATGCTTGGTCAACCGTGCCTGTGCACGCCCTAAAGCCTGCCTGAAAGGGTGAAATGATGTTGTTCTCCTCTGCCCAAGAGAGAATCCTCTCCAGGAGAACCCTGCCAACCAATTTCTGCCCAGCGTCTATAAGACTAATTGGGCGATAGTTGGCAGGGTCCTCTCTGGGGCCCTTCTTATAGATAGGGATCACCTCAGCCGCCTTCCATGAATTAGGAACCGGTGAACCTGCTAACAGTGCATTTGTCAGATTTGTAAAGTAAATGGCCCAACCATCGGGGTTAGCTTTAAAAAGGTCACCCGGCACACCGTCCTGCCCTGGGGCTTTAGCAGGTACAATTTTAGCTATTGCCGTCAGGACCTCTTTTTTATCAACTCTAATAGGAGCAGCCTGCCGAGAACCAACATCCAGAGCACCGCTCAAATGCCCTGGGGCTCCGGGCAGTAAATTACCACCATAGAGTTTACTAAAGTGTTCAAACCACTCACTGTCTGTGATATGGTTGGGGATCTGGTTCGAATCACAGCCATTCGATTTTCTGACTAATGCCCAGAATAAATTACCATTGTTAGTTTTGCTAGCATCTCTAAGGCTTTCCCAATGGGATTCTTCCCACTCCCTTTTGGCGGCTATTATAGCTTGTCTGTAATGCAGTCTGGCTAACCGGACAGAAGCTGGATTGCGAGATTTAATGGCAATAATTAAGTTATTTTTCATCCTTCTGCAGTCACCATCAAACCATTTTTGGACTGGTTTGATGGTTGTCAAGTTCTTTTTACCTGGAACCATGAACAGTTTGCCAATCTGATCCATAGTAACAGTGAAAATGGCCTCTACCTCTGCGGACCCAGCCGCATCATTCCATACTGCACATAGCCTTAATGACTGTTCGCCAAGGATTCCATCCAATGCACTCAATCTAGGTTCATCCATGCAGAACTTAGGTCACTTAAGCAATAACAGCAATTTATACAAAAATACTGCTTGACTCATGATTCTACATGCAATAAGCATGGCCGTGTACAAATTGTTTTTCTATTAAGAGGTCTATACCTTTAAGAAATATTTCAATTGATTGATTATTCTTCAATCAAGACCTTCATCCAATTGTCCGCCGCGACCTCACACTCATGAACGACACTTGGCAGGGCTGCATGTCCACAGAAGCAAGGCAGGACTATTTTACCATATTGACCAAGGCAACATGTTTTCATTTTTGTTTACGCATCTGCAAAATACTGTTGTCTGGTCTCAAAACTGATGGACCTCACCACAAGCCAATGCTTGCAGAGGGCTTGCCAAACAAGTCCATGCCTGTCAAAGATTGATGGGGGCTGTCCTACAGCCCAATTCTTTATGTATATGATTATTTTGTGTGATGTATGTTAGGTGGTAAAATGAAATCTGTCAGACATCAAGAGCTGTATGTAGCCAGACTTTATAAAAGGAGGATGCACATTGATCTCCAATGAACTTTGAGTATATTAGATGTTGCACCTTTTACAATCCTTTTTCACATATTTAATGTATGAAACCTCAATGGTAGTACTAAACAGTCAATGAAAATATTTCATGTCAACTGGCCATGTCTTTTTTTAGTGCCAAATCGTCACTTTGCATCCTTGTCAATAATGAGCTGAAGTATGCAATTTCAAACACCAGGATTTTTACGCATTCTTATGGCAGTGACCACTAGCTCTATGTGCTGTGTGCAGGTCTTTATTTGAGAATGTGTAGACAAGTAACGTTGTGCCTTTTTTGCTGAAGATAACTTTAAGAATTAGTAGACAGAGATGAAGACATTATTGTGTACCCAACCTGCCTCAAACTAGCTTCTGCAATGGCCAAGATGCTTTTGTTTTCTAGATACAGCTACGTACAGCGAGATATTTGCCTGTGTGCTTAGCATGAGTATCCGGATAGAAAGGATTTACCATATCATAGATTTCTCCTTTTTATGGTCTGGCTTGATAGCGCAGCTGTCACCAGGCAATTATGTGAAACACTAGAAATGAGCTTTGGCTCCGCCCACATGTTGGGTGCCAGGAGTACATGTTTTGTTTGGGTAGAATGTTTGTGATGCCACAGAAAAAGTGCTTGCCCTCCATGACGATGTGATCATTTTGTTCATTTATCCAGCCGCCTTAGCTTTAACTTTTAGGGGCACACACATGACATTGTAGAACCATTACAGTGTCTTACATAACTAGAAAATGTATGCTGTTTTTCTCTGCAGCAGCACATATGAGAGTTTGGCAGTCATTAAGCTACATGGATGTTTAGGTCTGAGTTGAAAGTTCAGGTGTTCCCTGACCTTTTAACCTTAACCACATTATTCTGCAGTTCTTTGTTTCCACACAAATACATATGCATTCCAATGCTATTTACTTGTAATGCTTCACATTACCATACACCATTCCTCCTGATCTATTGGTACTGCCGATGCTTGTTTAAGTTTAGCTTTATAAATGCTGACCCCTGTGCTGCTGTTTAATGCAGGTAGTTTGGACTGTGAATGAGAAGTGGAATTGCTGGCTTTGAGGTGTGCTGAACTGCCAGCATCATGCTAAAATCATTCCAATTGCACAGTATATTGCTGATGAAAACAAGACTCCAGCATGCCTCTTATCGACTGGTGTCACTGTACTAGGTGCTGACTTTGGGTGGGGCGCCTCATTGCAAGTATGCTATGGTTTTAAAAGTACCTGCTGCCAGGTTCCTTGCCTCCAGCAATTTTCAGGCAAGAATAAAAATATCAAGATAACTCCGGTGATTAATGTTCTTCCTGGAGAGAGATCGAGTTTTGTCTAGTGGAAGTTTTGACTCATCGTAAAGTAGCGCAGCAGGTTATTCTGCCTGCTGCAAAGAATGTGTACCATGCAGATCAGGGTGTGCATATAACGTAAATAGGTTAGTTGGTTACTGCTTTTGTCAGAGAGATACTTTTGTTACTTGCAGTTTATAACTTAAATCCTAACGTAGAACAGTGAGCTATTAACTGTCATCAAAGAGCTGCCATCTTTCATTATCCTAATGTTGCAAAAAGGGTTAATTTGGGTAGAAGTCAATTCTAATTATAGCGAGAACCTCCAACCATGGTGGTACATTTTAAATTCTGAGTTTGAATTTCACCAGACCAAGCTCTGTAAAGTATACTGCCTACCAGTATGGATGACATGTGACTCTTATACCTTGTAGTCCTCTGTCTTATGTAACATTTCCCATACACTGATTTACACACGTGTGATTGATTGTCTCTGTGCAATTAATGTGTGTGATATAAAGTGCTCTGACACCCTACACTGGTATGAGTGGCGCTATAAAACAAATAAAATGTGTCTGAGAGAGAATGGTTTTGTAGACTTGAGGGGCACTGTTACATGGTGGTAGTGAGGGATCCGTGGGGGGCGTTAATAAACATTATCACACTGGGCGCCACCATTGCTGAAGCCGGCCCTGCCCTTTAGAATGATGTTTCATTCATCCTGCTGTGTGTGTATAGCTGCCCAGTAGTTCAGGTCATGTGTAACACCATCAGCCAGTTCCAGCTTGATGGCTAGAAGACTTTGTAGTCTGAGACCTAAAGTTTTGCTTTTAATGCCCAGGCATAATACAAGCTGCTGGACAAAAAAAATTATAATGGCCGGAAATGTCATACTTGACATAAGGCACACCAACATGTCAAGGTTAAGTGTGGTCTTTAAGTTCACCAGGTAATCTCTGTATCATTGACATTGCTTCAGTAAGTCTTTTCTGCATACTCATTCCGAGCCATAGTCTCCACCACGACCTGATATGGAAGCAGAACAGACTCCCAGGTCAGAAGAGTGACCAAGAGCCTTGCCCCATGTCATCGTCCTCACCACATCTCTTCCTTTTGAATCACATGGGCAGATGAACCATTTGCTCTCTCTCCTGGTTTTCTTTGAGCAGGTAAAAATGAGCATCAGAAATTAATTCCAAGGCGTTGGAATTCATTTTCCTACCCCATGACCTACATTTGATTTTAAAATGTTGGGCACTTCAGACCCAAACACAATCGCCATGGCTTTCAAATAAAATAACGTTTAGGTTTGTCAGGTGTTCGGCTTTTTAGATATCTCCTCCGGTGACCACGTCACATCCATCAAGTGGTTGAAGTATAGCCAAGATTTTGGGAGCCCACAGAAAGGGCTGTAAAGAAACCACCTTCTCTCTTGGTCCCTTATGACTGTATCCTAGAAACTTGCCCAAAGTACTGTGAGACCGCCTGAATAGTTTTAGTTCATGGATCTTGCACCTCGCAGTCCTATTGTCCCTCAAGTGCTCAACAGAGCACCTTTTAAAACATTTTTTTTTTTTTTAGTTGAAGGCAACTTGGTGTAAAAATAAAATATTCACATATACTTAAGTTAATGACTTATCTTCTGTCACTTTCTGTTATGGCACCCTAATAAATACTTTGAAAAGGTAAATTTCATACTTGGGAAGAGATCCACCCTTTAAGGTTAATGATAAGCGCATATCATAAAGTTGGAAAATAGAGGCTGACCAAAATTGCAATAATCGCAAATACATTTTATAACTAGTCCAGTTATGTGGGGAGGAAACTGTGAATTTGAAATGCAAATTCTATTTTATGATTTGTACTAAAAACGAATTCATTTTGACTGAAATGTATTGAAGTTCTGGAGACCTTCTGAGGGCAAAGATCTACTTTATATTAATCCTGGTAGAATGCTGTGTGCTGCTTAATGCAGACATTTTAATGGTTATCCCTATAGCACTGAATTGTGATGCCTGTCAAGATCTGTAGTCCATATCTCGAGTGTGTGAAACTTGCTAAAAGTGTTGGCATTGTGGGTTGCATTGGATTGGTCACATACAGAAAAAGACGACACACCACTAAAAGAAGTGTCAAAAACTAGTCTGACTACTGGTCAGAACTTACGTTTTGAAGGCTGGTTTGGTTTACCGGTGAACTATTACAAGGGAAAGGGAGTCTGACTGTGGAGAATAAAGTTGTATTACAAAGAAGCACACTACTCCTAATTAGTTACAGCCAACTTTTTAAAAAGTCATGCATTCTCCCAAGCTCTACCACCTATCCTTATTTTGCCAAGTAAATCCCATCATTTGACTAATATGTGGTGTATCCAAAAAATGTACAGTTAAAGGTGGGAGGGGGGTCATATTTGTTTTCCACCCATTACAAATGTACTGTACATAAACTTGTGAAAGCTTGCTCCCACACTGTCCTATGAGGGTCATATTAGACGCCTTGTGGGGAAGTGCTTTGGGGTCCTGAAGGTTCTAAATAAGACTCTGGATCTGGACGATGACGCAGGCTTTGGTCGCCTCTCGGTTGGACTATGGGAACGTTTTGTTCCTCTGTACCACCGAGAGGAGTATGGGCCGCCTGCAGGTCATCCAGAACGCGGCTGCTCGCCTGGTGTTGAGGAGGCCGAGGAGAGCCAATTCACAGAAGGCGCTTGATGCTCTCCACTGGCTCCCCATAAAGAAACGTGTCCTGTTTAAATGCCTGCTTATGTGCCACCGGATTGTCTGGTTGAGGGCTCCCGCCTATCTTCGGGACCTAGTCTGCAGATACGAGCCGCCCAGGGCCTTGCGCTCGGGAGGTACGGGGCTGCTGACGGTTCCGCGGATAAAAAGATCCAGAATGGGAGGGCGGTCGTTTACATTACTGGCCGCCCAAAACTGGAACAAACTCCCGCTGGCTCTAAGGCTGGAGAGCAGAGAGGCAATATTTCGGTCTCTGCTGAAGACCCACTTGTACACACTGTGAGGCTCTGGTGAGGGGGTTTCCTAGTGAGTTTTTTTTTTTTTTTGCCACTTCTCCATTAGCGCGGGGACACGCCGTGATGGCGTTACTGAGCGCTCTACAAAACCCTTTATTATTAAGAGAATCCTAGGACTATGAGAAAAATAGGATGTATACAGGGAGAAATTCAAATCCTCAGCTACCTATTACAGTCAATATGTGTGACTACCTCCTTGGGAATTCTGCCAGTCACGCACACCTTGTTCTGGGTACAGATGTGCGCCATGTGAGCTATTTAGCTTGCCTTTGATCGAACTCACTTTGGGCCAGATGTAGGGGCCCAATACCGGTCGGTAACGGCCGAAATTACCGAATTTCGGCCGTTACAGACCGGTATTGGGCATTTGGGATGTAGGTGGCCTAATAGCACTCACATGAGTGCTTTTCCCATTTTAGGATTCGTGATTTACCACCATCTATAAGTTGGTGGTAAATAAGGAATACCTTTGAAAATGCAAATCAGTGCATTTTCAAAGGTGCCATGTGGCAGACATACATGCCCTTAGGGCATGTATGTGTGCCACATGTGCACCCATACCCAATTGAGGGGTGCAACAGGGTGTCAAAGTGACACCCTGCCACCCTTCAATGTTTTCCCCCTTTTACCGAATTGGTATTTACCGATTCGGTAATTGCCATTCATTCCTATAGGCCTCCAGGCCCATAGGAATGAATGGCAATTACCGAATCGATAAATACCGATTCTGCAATTACCAAATCTTACCGATTTGGTAATTTTTTACGAAAAATTACCTACATCCCATTTACCTATTCTTAAATACCGAATCGGTAAAATTCGGTATTTAAGAATAAGTAAATTGGGATTACCTACATCTGGCCCTTTGTCCTTTATGTGCTTGCTCCCTTTTTGTCCACATGCTCCCTTATTTTTCCGAAGTTTTCATCAAAGCATTTTATATTACAAACCCAGACGTATTCTTCTGACGTAGTCACTTTTGCCATCATAACTAGAAAGAATAGAATTCAAAAGTTTTTCTGCCTCCTACATAATCGCGCATAACTTGTTGAATATCTTCAGAAACAAAAATCTTAAAAAACAAACAGAGTTAAATTCCCACCAGAAAAGAACATGCCTGAAACTAATATCACTCCTAGTACTACCACCACCTGCTTAAATGTATTCAACCCTATTACTCGAGTCCCATTACAAGTGCACTTGCTATTACCACCAGTTCCTTCTTCTCCAGAAAGGTAATACATCTAACTTCAGGTAAGTAAGAAATTGTGCTTCATTTCAGGAGAACTTATTGGACTTACTAATTAAGGACCCAGTTCACAAAGCCATCGTTTGGAAAAATATGAAAAAAAGTGCACATTCAAATTTTCCAATATGAAAAGGAAAACAAATCCTTTACACTTTCAGTAAATATGAGAATGTTCCTTCCTGATTCGTAACCTGGGAATGCCCCTATTCCTTCCAGCCTTTGACTGGAGCAGATGATTACCTTTTGCAGGGTTGGAAACAGGGTA